>NW_024082293.1:2329-251382 GCF_003009895.1 Hyaena hyaena
CTTCTTTCCTTCTTTCCTTCTTTCTTTCTTTCTTTCTTTCTTTCTTTCTAGCACTATCTTTTAAAGTTAGTTACTGTATGTCTTCTTCATTAAAATATGTGCTCCCTATCTGCTGACACCTTGCCTACAACATTCACTACTATATTCACACTTTAAGATGGTGACTGGAGGGGCACCTTGGTGACTCAGTCAGTTAAGTATCTGACTTCCACTCAGGTCATGATCTCACAGTTCATGAGTTTGAGCCCTCCCTTGGGCTCTGCGTTGACAGCTTGGAGCCTAGAGCCTGCTTCAGATTCTGTGTCTCCCTCTCTCTCTGCCCTTCTCCCATTCACATGCTGTCTCTCCCTTTCTTGAATAATAAACTAAAACATTAAAAAATAATAAAAGAAAAAAGAAAATGGTGATTAGAGATAACAAATGCTTAATAAATATGCAGTGACTGAATTGATCTTTTCAGATGTATTTTATCCATTATGCTAGGCAATGCCTTAACCTGAGAACAACCTTGCCTCTGTTCCATCATTTTATATTCTGTAATTATCTGACACATGGTATTGCACACCATAAATACTCAATTTTTTTAGTAGAAATGCATTAATGTGGCTAGTAACTAGATAATTGGAACTGTTATTCTCACTGTATTTGGAAAATATAGTCTCTGTCATGGCATCAGTTAATTTCATGGGTACTTAGATAGATGGAAAAAAAAAAGAACTTCACAATTTTGGTATGCTAACTTAAAAACTCTATACCAAGGGAAAGCAATTGTATTCCCAGTTGAAATTTAACTTAATTACTTTCTAAAATAATTACCTTATGTATTCAAATGAAATTTAGCAAATGGTGAGATTATTTAAATAAGAGATTTAAAACTAGAGCTTTTGTAAGAAATCTAAAAATATAATTGCAAATTTTTAATAGAATTGTGGGATTTTTTGCATAGATGTGATCCGATCACAGAATAGTCAATCCACCAAAAATATAGCTATTTTACTTAAGATTTTAAGCTGTGAGGATGGCTAGGTGGCTAAATCAGTTAAGCATCTGACTCTTAACTTCGCCTCAGGTCATGATCTCACAGTTTGTGAGATTGAGACCTGCATCAGGCCCTCTGCTGACAGTGCAGAGACTGCTTGCGGTTTTCTCTTTCCGTCTTACTCTCTGCCCCTCCCTGCTCGTGCTCTCTCTCTCTCTCAAAATAAATAAACATTAAAAAAAGAGTCAAATAATGTAGTGCTTTAATTGACCTATTAAGAAATACAACATTGACTTAACTGAAGTAGATAAAATAGAAAATTTCTAAAATCTCTATTTTTATCTGAATTGGGGAATCAAAGGCATGTGTTAGTCTCATAACATACATAGGATTGGATTAACAATAGATTTAGTACTTTAAATCTAACTTTACTACCAAAGTAATATTAATTACAATTTGGGAAGCCAGAGGGATTCTAGACATAATGTAAATGAGGTACTTTATAGATGAGGAAACTGAAGTGAACCAATTTGCTTGATGTTATTCAACTAGTTACCCTGTATTAGTAAAGCCTTAAAGGTTGGTTAAATGTCCAGATGCAAGGTCTCCTTCTCAGTCTAATGCTTACCTCAGAAGATAGTCTGCTGACTCCTGTTTCCACATTAAAAAGTACTAAGTAACAAACTTCTGAAACATGTACCCAGCTGTTATAGAGACTGTTAGGTTTTGGCTTATCAAATTTTAAGTGATCATTTATATCCCAAAAGAATTACCAATTTTCATAACACATGGCAATCAAATAAATGATATTAAAATCATACCTTGCTCTGCAGAACTCTTACGTCGATTTTTTGGGAGGCACTTGTGGATCTAATCCTGCTTTCTTTATAAAATTTAGTGAGACTTGTACTCTGTATGCTGAATGACATTCTGGTTATCAGAATACAAAGTATCAGAGAAGGATGTTAAGAGTCCTATTTTCCTGTGTGTATAGGATCCTTTCAGTTGCACATGGCAGGAACTCAGCTCACACTAACAACAAACAACTCCCTGGGAAGAGTAGAGTAGTTTGGAAGTTAAAAGAAAAAGCTACTGAAAAATGAAACACCTAGGACAGGATTAAGCACTCAGCATTCTGAATATGCTCCCTCTCCCCGATGCCTCTATTCTCTCTCTACCCCTCCCCACCCTCATCTGTGTTTGATTTCATTCTATAAAAAGCTTCATTCATTTTATTTTAAATAAGATACGGTCCTAGCAGCCCCAGCATTATTTCCTTTCAGTTAAGCAAGCCCTAAAGGAAGTGAGAACTTCTTTATTCCAAGCTCTATCAAAATTGAAGTAAGATCTTGAACTGGCACAGTTAGGGGTGGTTGGCCACAATGAGAGATTTTGAGGAAAACAGCTGTTCTTTTTTTTTTAATGTTTATTTTTGAGATAGAGATAGAGACAGCGTGAGCAGGGGAGGGTCAGAGAGAGAGGGAGACACAGAATCTGAAACAGGCTCCACTCTCTGAGCTGTCACCACAGAGCCTGACGTGGGGCTTGAACCCAAGAACTGTGAGATCATGACCTGAACCGAAGTCGGACACTTAACTGACTGAGCCACCCAGGCGCCCCAGGAAACAGCTGTTCTTGTAAACTGTTTGTAAGAATGTACAGAGATGCAAACTCACTGGAAGGAGGTTTTATATATATCCATATGTTATAAAAATATATTTCAAAATTAAAAATGCAAAAATAGCCTAACTATTTCGTTTCTAGGAATTTATCCCCTAGATATTTTTTATGTACTCAAAGAATGTTCGCTGCAATATTGTTTGCAATAGAAAACATGTTAACTGTCCACCAATATGGAACGTATTAAATAAATGCACAGTTAAACAGAAATGTTTCTTCATCTACAAGTTATGTTATATAAAAAAAGGAGGAGTTTAGAACATTGTTTAGAGTAGACCCTCATTGTTCTAACATTCTATGAATATGCTGGCATGTTACCAATTTGTTTGGTAAGGTACATAAGAGGTAAGAGCTGTGTGGTTGACAATACTGGTATTCACTTACATTCAGTTCTCTCTTCCTTCTTGACCATATGGAAGATTATCTTTTCCAAACTTCTTGCAGTTACCTAAAGCCATGAACTAGTTCAGGCAAATAAAATGTGCCTGGCACCTGGCAGTGAGTTTTCAGCTGACAAAAATGAAAAGCAAACTCCCCAGTCTCTCTCTTTATTCACGGAGGTCTTGTGCTGCAAAGGTGGAGCCACGAGATAAGAACAATCTGGATGGCTGTCTCACATGTAAGACAGCTGACCATGGGTCATCAGTACTAGCAAGGAGTTTTCAGAAAGAAAGTTTTACTTTGTTAAGCCATTGTGGATTTGGGGGTTTGTTTACCACGGAATAAACTTAGTCTGTTCTAATTACTGTAAGCAGTTCATTTGGAAAGCCAAAGGTAGTTAAAATTGGCTTACTCTTTTTAGTATATAGACTCCAAATTGTGTCACAGCTCAAATGCAACAGAGGTCTATTTATTGCACATGTATTCATGTCTGGATGTTCTGCACTAATTGTAATGATGAAGATGGGCATCTCTCTTCATACCATTACTCATCGTGATCCACTTTCAAACCTTTCCTTGATAATAAAATTCAGTTGGAAGAAGGGCAAAGATTGTGAAGAGTTGCATGTGGGAGGTTTCTCTGGGAAGGCCTGGAGGGAACATCTTACCCTTTCCCTGAATGGCCGGGGCACTCATGGGACTGTACCTGTTAGGCTAAAAATGTAGTAATTTGGTTGCGTGTCCAGGGAAAAGGGGAAATGAATTCTGATGAATGTATTATTTCTTCCGTAGAAGGAGGGGCCTTTTATTATATAATCAGTGATTATTGTTTAAGTTTAGAACAATGGCTTACATTATTTTGCGTAAGAATAATCACAAAAGTGACATGAAAAAGTGCTCATGATATGTTTTTTGCATTAATTTTGTGAGTTTTTTGGTTATAATTTAAGTAAGTACATGCCCATTGTAGAAAAGTTAAGAAGTAAGGTGAAGATAAGTAAGCAGAAAAAGTCATTAAATAGCCTCCATGATCCCACCATAACAGTCTTATTAGAATAAGTGAAATCAGCATCCCTATTTTATAATTGAAGATGCTAACCCCCAGGGACTTTAAGGAACTTATCAAATCTAGGAAGTGGCAGAGCTTAGAGGAAAAAAGAGCCAGGAATCTTTCACAGGATAGGAGATGAATTATTAATAAAGAAACTCAATTTACAAGTTGTTTTAGAATTTTGCATTTCGATTACACTGAGAGAGTGAATAAAACAGGAGAAGCATGTCAAGGCAAGGGAAGTAATGAAATCAGCTTTAAATATTTTGTGCCCAAGGTACAAATTGGATACCCATAGACAGTGTGAACCCAGGTCTTGAAGAGAAGACCAATCAGGATACTGGGATTTATGTCTCACAATGGCAGTAGTTCAAGGCACTGGTATTTAAGGTTGAGAAGAGGCAGAATCCTTAGCCTTGATACAATTTAAGAGTTAGATGTTTTACGGATTATTGAAAGCTGAAATTGGTTCTTGTTTCTTTTTCTAATGCTCTGGTGTGTTTCACTAAAGAGCTCCCCCTGGCGCCTGGGTGGCTCAGTCGGCTGAGCGTCCGACTTCGGCTCAGGTAATGATCACACAGTTCGTGGGTTCGAGCCCCGCATCAGGCTCTGTGTTGACAGCTCAGAGCCTGGAGCCTGCTTCTGATTCTGTGTCTCCCTCTATCTCTACCCTCCCCTGCTCATGCTGCCTTTCTCTCTCTCTCTCTCTCTCTCTCTCTCTCAGAAATAAATAAAAACATTAAAAAAAAAAAAAAAGAGCTCCCCCTGGATCAGAGTTGGAAGCAGCATGAGAGGCTGGCAGAAATTCTAAATGGTGAATGTGGCAACTAGCTAGCTGCCTGACATTAAATACATACAGGTGTTCAATTCTCCTGAGCTCCATGTCTGCTTTATACACACACACACACACACACACACACACACACACAATTAAAGTATAATTAACATGTTATATTAGTTTCAAGCATACAAAATAATGATTCAACATTTCCATACATTACTCAGTTTTCATTATGATAAGTATAGTCTTAATCCTCTTTATTTCATTAATCTCCCTAGCCACCTTCCCTCTGGCAACCACTTGTTTGTTCTCTGTTAAGAGTTTTTGTTTGTTTGTCTCATTTTTTTCTTTGCTCATTTGTTTCGGTTCTTAAATTCCACATATGAAATTACATGGTATTTATCTGTCTGACTTATTTCATTTATCATTATAACCTGTAGATTTATTCATGTTGTTGCAAATGGCAAGGTCTCATTCTTTTTTCTGGTTGAATACTACTTCTGATATATATATATATATATATATTATATATATATATATAAATATGTGTATAATATATAAATATATATAATATATAATATATGTGAATATAACATAATACACATATGTGTGTGTGTGTATCTTACACACACACCACATGTTCTTTATCCATTCATTGTGGCTGAAAACTTGGGTCACTTTCATATCTTGGCTTTTGTAAATAATGCTGCAGTAAACATAGGGGTTCATATATCTTTTTGAATTACTGTTTTCATTTCCTTTGGGTAGATACTCAGTAGTGGAATTACTGGATCATATTATAATTCTATCTTTAATTTTTTTGAGGAACTACCATACTGTTTTCTTTAGTAGTTGTATCAATTTGCATTCCCACCAATAGTGCACAGAGCTCCATTTACTCTACATCGTTGTCGACATTTGTTGTTTCTTGTCTTTTTGATTTTTAGCTATTCTGACAGGTATAAGATGATATCTCATTGTGGTTTTGATTTGCATTTCTGTGATGATTAGTGACACTGAGCATCTGTTCATGTGTCCGTTGGCCATTTGTATGTTGTCTTTGGAGAAGTGTCTATTCAGGACCTCTCCCCACCTTTTTAATTGGATTATTTGTTTTTGTGTGTTTGTTGAGTTGTAGAAGTTCTTTATATATTTTGGATATTAACCCCTTATCAAGATATATCATTTACAAATATCTTCTCCCATTCAGTAGGGTACCTTGTCATTTTGTTGATGGTTTTCTTTGCTGTGCAAAAGCTTTTTATTTTGGTTTAGTCTCAGTAGTTTAATTTTGCATTTGTTTCCCTTGCCAGGACTGTTATTCTTAACCATTGTGAACATCAATTCCTTTAAGTATCAAAAGACAGGGAATTTAGAGAACTTACTTTCCTCCTGGGTCTGTTACTAATTAGTTTTATGAGCTAGGATAAATTACTTTTCCATACAGAGTTCTAATCTCCTCTTATCAAATATGAGGATAATAAACTAGATAATCTTTATCTTCCAGATTAAAACCTGGAATCTATGACACAAGTCATCATTCTTCCAAATTCCCCAAACTTGATACTTTCTTCTGCATTGACAGACATTATTAACTTTGTCTTTATGCCATGGTCATTTATGTAAATATCTTACCACTCCAACTACACCATCACCACTACAAAGAAGAAAACAATACTTTGTGTTTTCCTTAGTATCAGATACAGAACATAGCACATAGGAGGAATCAATACATATTTAGACAGTGAACAAAGACGTACAGTTTTGAGCTGAAAACTCTGCATGATGTGCTGAATTCTTTGATAATGTGCTAAACTTTGAATTCATGATCTTGGAAAAGGTATTCTAGAACCATTGTACTTAAAGTGTTAGTTTCTTGGACAATTGTTAATAAGGTTTGATCAACCCTGCACTGTTTCTCATTTCTAGAATACTAATGTATTAAAAAAAAATCTCTGAGGCATATACCTTAAGGATTTATGACCTGGAGAAATCTTCTGATAGCATATTGTGTTTAGAGTGGCAATATTCATTTATATTTACACCTTGGAACCTTGGCCCTGTACTGCTTTGACTGCTTGTCAGGCACAAATCTTGTCGAGGGGTTTTTTCCTTTGGAAAGCTTGATATGATTTGTGTTGCTAGTGAGGAGGAAAGAAAAACAGGAAGTTTGCTTCGTCCAGTTAACAAATTTGTGAGGTTGTCTTGTCATGCAGCTGGGTAATTGGCAATGGAGGAAGTTAATAATGTGGTCTTTTAAAGCCTTTCATTTGTGGCGAGGAACTCAGAAACTGAGCGTATTTATTATTAAATGTTTCAAAACTCTTTTGCAATTTCTTTGCTTTTACAGCCATAACAATGAAAAAAAGATCTCTTTCTTTGTGTGAGCAAGAAAGGTTCAGTATTTGTATCAACACATTAGAAATTATTGTATAATTCATCAGCATGGATCTTAACTAGATAGACTACTTAGATTTATATCTTCCCTTTTGGCATTTAAATCTGTCGTACGGTGTTATGTTGTAAAAATGTTGGAATAAGTGTAACATCTAATACTTGCAGGCTGTGAATGCAAGTTACTTTGCTCTTGACGGCCTCAGTTTTTTTCAAACACACATAATTTATACCTAAAGATACATATTTATATCTTTTATATTACCATAGCATGATTCTGAGGATCATTGTATACTCATTTGCAAAATTACGAAATCGAAAGCTCATACCAACATAAGTGTGTATATGTGGTTTTGCCATGACACACTGTCAAATATTGCTCTCAATTATTTACAATCACTCATAAAATGTAATCTTACATCTTTACTGTTAGGCAATTAATGAGCCATCTTCATGCAGACCTGTCCTCAGAAGTTTGCCACACCCTGTGATCATGCATTATTTTTCCCCACTTGACTGATGAGAAAAGTGAGATGCAGAACTCTTCAGTGATTTTAAAAAAATTCTTTTTTAATGTTTCTTTATTTTTGAGAGAGAGAGAGAGAGTGAGAGCGAGCACAAGCTGGGGAGGGGCAGAGAGAGAGGGAGACATAGAATCCAAAGTAGGCTTGAGGCTCTGAGCTGTCAGCACAGAGCAGGACTGTGAGATCATGACCTGAGCTGAAGTCAGCTGCTAACCACTTAGCCACCCAGGCGCCCCTGATTTTTCTCAGTAATACCGATCAAATCTGGAGGCCGTAGGGTCTGCTGCTGCTGCTGCTGCTGCTGCAGGCAGTGGGGACATGGAGCTCAGGCACACCTGGGCGCTGTGTCTCCTGAAAGGCAGCAGAGCACAAGCTGAAGAAGACCCGTGAGCTTCAGTGGGTAGACAGGCTGGACTGGGCGGGACCTAGCGATGGGTGTGAAGAGCCCAACTCACTGATGTCAGATCTTCCAGCAGCTGCTTTTACCTGCTAGGCGCGGGCACATCGGCCTACCCAGGCCAGCACCGGGAGCCCACGCCATGCCAGGCTGTGCATGTAAATAGCCTCTCGAGGGCTTTCTGACAAGCTTCCTGTCAACACCGACAAGCCAAGGATCCCATCCCTGCCTGCACTAGTGCCCAGCACAGTAGGCCATCTCAACTCAGTCTCCCACCCCGGCTCCTGCCTCTGCTGACCTCCCAGAGATCCCCTTAGGGCATTCTGAGCAGAATCCTAAAATAAATTAATCCTTGCCGCCTTTCTCAGTTGTGCTCCTGTCCCCAATGGCTGCTTCATCTCTGCGGTGTTGGGCATAGGGCGGCACACCAAACAACCCCGCAGTGGCGCTCCCGCAGGCCGCTAGGGATCCTGCCACACCCTCTGGACCTGTGCTGTGAAGCAACAAGCAGGCTCAGGTCCTCAGCCCTGCTTGGCTTCACTAAACCTGAGCAGAGACTGAGGTCCTACAGTCCCCACAGGAGGAACTGGCTGCCATTTCCAGAGAGGTGGAGGAGACATTCTTTTGGCTCCCTGCTGCACTTTCAGAACCATTACTCATCGTACCTCCCCTAAAAACACAGGGCTCTGATTCCTTTTATTTTTTTAAGTTTATTTATTTATTTTGAAAGAGGAGAGGGAGGGGAAGGTCAGAGAGAGAGTCTCAAGCAGGTTCCACGCTCTAAGCACAGAGCCCTATGCTGGGCTTGAACTCACCTAAACCTGAGATAATGACCTGACTGGAAACTCAGTTAGATGGTTAAGCAACTGAGCCACCTAGGTGCCCCAAGGGGCTCTGATTCCTAAAGAAGAAAAAAGGCATGATTTGTTTTCATTATCTTGGAATTCAAATGTTTGTAATCATAGCAAACACCATTTAATATTTCTGTAGGAAATTAATGCTGTTTTTCTTTAAAGTCAAATAATGAAAGACAAGGAAGCAGCATAAATGACAGCCAACAGACTACTTTCCTGAATATATGAATCTATAAGAAAAAGTGCAGCAGGAAAGTGAGCAGCAGACATGGATAATATGAGCTACTGTTTACAGAGTACTTCCTGTACAGGTGCCTGCCGCTGTCCTATGCACCTTGTATTTATTAATCAGTGAAGTTCTCACAATAGCTCTTCAGCCCAGTGTGTGCTCTCATTCCCACTTTAACAGAGGAAATGGAGGCACAACAAATTTAAGTAAATGACCCAAGGTCACATAGCTAGGATGAATAAAAGTGAGGATTTGACTTGGAAAATTTGACCACTAGATTACTAACAAAAAAAAAAAAAAAAGAAAAGAAAATCAAATAGCAAATATGAAAAGAAAATGTTCAGTCTCAAAGAAATACAGTAAGAATAACAATGAAAGTCTTTTCACCTGTCAGATTGTTAGACTAAAAACCGTGATAACAGTGATGGTATGTGAGTTTTGTCCTTTGTTCATGGGATCATCCAATGGCGCACCCTCTTTGAAGAGCAAGTTGGCATAACTTTTAAAATTAAAGACATTTGCCTTTATCTCAATAACTGAAACAAATGAAATGAGTACACTTGCCTTTGACCAAATACTTGCACTGCCAGGAACTGATCCTATGAACGTTCTCACCAAATGTGCACACACAGGTGTGGTCTTTGCTGCCATTCTTTTATACGCATAAAAAACAGACAACACAAATGCCCATTAGTGGGAAGAGGTTAAATTGATTAAATTACATAACATTCAGGGGGTGCTGAATTTATTGAAAAGAATAAAATCTATACTGAAAAAAGTACTAATCAAATCTCAAGATTTTGTGTTAATTTAACTGAATTCTACTATTTCCTGCTTCTACCATCTTATTCTAAATAGGGCCATTGAGGGACAGTATCTGTTGACTTGGTATTTTGGCAGATTACTGAATGAAATGAGGCAGCAAGCCATACCATGGTGTGGGGAAGAGGAACTTCAGGGTGAGGAGACAAGTGCAAAGGCCATGAGTCAGGGAAGAATTGTTGTCTTCGAGGAACACGAATGAGTCCAGTGTCCCTGAAGTCAGATGAAAGATGCTTAGATACCCAAATGAAGAGGCTGAGTGAATATAAGTATTTTCATCTCAGGTGATAAACACAACAAAGAGGGGCGCCTGGGTGGCTCGGTCAGTTAAGCGTCCGACTTTAGCTCAGGTCATGATCTCACGGTTTGTGAGTTCGAGTTGCACATCAGGCTCTGTGCTGACAGCTCAGAGCCTGGAGCCTGTTTCAGATTCTGTGTCTGTCCCTCCCTCTGTGTCCCTCCTCTACTCAAGCTCTCTTTCAAAAGTAAGTAAATAAACAGTAAGAAAAAAAATAAAGAAAAAACTAAAAACAATGAAGCAAAAAATCATATAGTCCTTAATGTATGCCAGACATAGGTCTAAATGCCCTTCAGACATCAGATCATATAATGGGTTAATAATGCTTTGTCTAGGGTATGTCTAGGATGCATTTAGACTACAGGTGTCAGACTACCTGAGATATTATAGTTTAAGCTAATAAGCTGTCACAACTTTGTTATTCATATATTGTTAACTTCAATAACAAAATAGCTTCAAGTAGTTGGTTTCAGATTGGATTACCTTTGAAGATAACTTTCTCGACCTTTGCTGATTTTCTGTTTTGCCATGCTAAAGATGTTGACTTTCTTTTTCTTTTTTTTTAAGTTTATTGCCTAATGGCCACATCAGTTTCAGGAAACAGGAGCTTACATACTTGCATTCAAGGCAGGATGAATGGGCCCAGCTTTTTTTTATCAGACAAAAATCTCCCCTAAGGAAGCTCCAATCAGACTGATAGGTCCTTGTTCCTTATTGGATCAATTTTTACCCCCAGAGGAGTTAAGGAAAGAAATTACCTCTTTTCGGGGCACCTGGGTGGCTCAGCCGGTTAAGCGTCCGGCTTCGGCTCAGGTCATGATCTCACAGTCTGTGGGTTCGAGCCCCGCGTCGGGCTCTGTGCTGACAGCTCAGAGCCTGGAGCCTGTCTTCGGATTCTATGTCTCCCTCTCTCTCTGCCCCTCCCCTGCTCACGCTGTCTCTCTCAGAAATAAATAAAACATTAAAAAAATTAAAAAATAATGAAGTCAGGAAAGTTAGGAAATAGGAGAATCTCAAAATTGTTTTTTATTTCCTCAATGATGCTATTGTTCANAAAAAAAAAAAAAGAAATTACCTCTTTTCATTTTCCACCCACAACTTTTAATCGAGGATTTGCAGTTGATGTCTTATGGGAGGTAACTAAGAGGAAAATTATTTATTGAGTTAAAACATAAAGAATTGAAAATACTCACAGACACACCAAAGAGATGACAATCACGGTCTGTTACCTTACCCTACATGATATATCTGTGGTTGATGGATATGTTTGCATAGATGTGAGTGTTTACCTGCACTTGAGACTATCACTTAGAAATTATTTTTAATGAAATGCCTCAAACTTCTGGAATCTTGAAGTTAGAATAAACTATAACCTATAGCTCAGGATTGATACCACAGAATTGATCTTCGCCAAGGGATTCAAGGGATTCAGGAAAACTTCCTGTTGCAGGGGGATATTCACAGCAGAAAATCTATGGATAACAAGTGAATGCAAAGGAACTTGGAATTCATTTTGTAAGAGGTGTACGATACCAGAAGCACCAGGAGAATGTTTTTTTTTCCTGAAGATGATTGTTATTGGTTGTAATTTTTTTTAATCGCATGCCTTCCAAGGTAGATGTTTTAAAAATTAAAAAAAAAATGGTTTTGTAAAACTCATCACTGGACACACATGTGGCCCTTTTGCCGCAGCTGCTTTTATGTCCAGGGAAGGAAAGAGCTAAGTGAATGATGCAGTTTGAGAAGAGAAGTATTGACAAGCTGTTCCCTTTGGACACGTTCCTAATGTTTAATACAGAAAACCTTCAGCAGTCTTTTAAGATTCACAGGAACTGTCATGCTGTAGGCAGTGTTTCTGGGTAACTCCTCAATAATAGCATGTTTAGGATGGAGCTTTTCACATAGTAGGCAGAATGTAGGCTTTTTTTTTTTATTGCAATCATCATGGTATGGAACAAATAGGTTGACTAGCATGGTAATCTTGTGCCATTTTAGGCATTCCATTCATGGCATGATATTCTAGTCTGATGACTTTGTCAGAATCGGAAGCTCAGAGAAATGAAATAGCTGGTCAAGATCATACATTAAACAGAAGAACAAAGCTTCATTTTTTTTTTTTTTTTTTTTTTTTTTTTACCTGTAAGGTCATCCTTGAGATTGGAAAAAGCCAGCTAATGACTTTCTTTCCTGATCAATATTCACCTGAAAATTAGGTCATTCTAATTAGGTGTTTTTGTTTGTTTGTTTTGGGGAGGCAAGTTGATGCTCAGAGACTGAGATTGTCTTTACCAATAGTTTATTTAACACTGGTTCACTATGGGAATTTCACAGGCCAATAGCATACATGATAATGCCTCTTAATAAGCCAATGAGGAAAAACATACTCCAGTCAATGATAGATTATGTACAGTACTGTTCCAGGCAAGGGGAGATGAAAGGAATAAAGTCCAAATTTTGTTGAGGTGTATTCTTATTATAGGACTTGGTACAAGAGACAACTTAGTCAACCAAGAGCTGAGGTCTAGCAGCCAGTGCAAAGGTAAAAGTCCCTTGTGGCTACAGCACATTGCTAGGGTATAACAATGCCTATGTTGAGGGACAAGCTGATCTTCGCAGGGCCACTGCATGGTTTTCGCTGCTGTAGGTAAAGGTTGCCTTTACTGTGGCAGGCATTGTCTCAAGGTTTTCAGAGAGCTGTTTCAATCAGCAAAGTGGAGCCTTGCCCAGATTGACTCTTGGATAGTATTCACACGCTCTTGATATTTATACTCTAAATGTCTATTACACTGTAATTGGTGGCTTCTTCATATGTTTTTATTGACAGACCCCCAGTGGGACCCCTCAGCAGGTGAGGTACTGAGTTCTTATCAGCGAGAACAAATGGCATGATGACAAAACTTACTTTATTCTTCTGTCAAAACAATGCTATTTCTAAAAACAACTTTTTTTAGTCTTTGTCATAAACAAGTGGATAAAGACAGCTTAAGTCAGAAACAATTCGAAATGTATGAAAGCAGTACACAATAGATATTAAGTATACAGAGTCTCTAAAAGAAAGGTGCTTATTCTCTTGGTATTTAAAATTACATACTGAAAAGCTATTACATACTGAAAATGGCAGTCTCTAGGACTTAGAGGAAGTCTAAGTCTTCTGGAAGCTCTACTTCTGGAAGAGTGTAGATTGACTATGGCAAAGAAAATGAGCAAGTAGAGATTCATGGTCTCTTCAGAGAAAAGGCTGAGACCTCCTCAGTACTCTCCTGAACCTCCTTGTTGTCTTTCTTCCTTCCGTGTGCTGAGAGAAGGAAGCTCTCTGAGAAACTTTATGAAGGACTTATTTGTTATGTCTTCGGCTTAGAGATACCATCTCTAGGGGCGCCTGGGTGCCTCAGTTGGATAAGTGTCTGACTCTTGATTTTGGCTCAGGTCATGATCTCATGAAACATGAAATTGAGTTCTACGTTGCAGTCTGCACTTACAGCATGGAGCCTGCTTGGGATCCTCTCTCCCCACCTCTCTCTGTGCCCCTCCCCAACTTGTGCTCTTTGTCTCTCTATCTCTCAGAATAAATAAATAAATAAACTTAAAAAAAGAGAGAGAAATACCATCTCTACAACTCCAGTGAGAAAAATACAACTCCTCTTCAAAGCTTAACATCAATATCATCTATTATATATAGCTTTCCCTCCAAGGAGAATTACTATATCTTTCTTAATACTGTCATTCTTGCTTCTCTATACATGTTAATTGTCTTGCTAAATAAGCAAACCAGGAGTGGTTACTAAAGACCTACCAGGTGGTTTATTTATTTACTCATGTATGTAGTATGAATGTATGTATGTATCCTGGTGAATGCCACTGGACTGTTCAGCCTTCAAGAGGAGCTTGCAGGCTGAACAAATTCCGTAAGAAAAAAAGCCAGTGTGCTGAATGCTGTGCCCAAACGTTTTGGGCTTCTCTCCTTTCTGACATATTGGCCTTGCAAGTCTAATGACTTAGGAGATAACAGTTATACCTTCAAGTATAACATTATAAATACTTAAAAATATAACTTTTACACATTATTTCATGTTTTCTAGCTATTCTTTGAAGCATGGTTGATATTTACTCATCTAGTCTATCATGACCAGGAATAGAAATGATTCCTTGTAGACTTTGTGGTAGCAAAACAAAGCAAAAAAATGGTGGCACTTATAAGTATTTCTTTTCATATCAACTTTCTTGAGGAAAAAATGTCCATATAAGAAATAACATTCATTTAAAATCGATAATCAGTGGATATTGACAGCTGTATTTACTCATAAAATTACCATCATCATCAAGATACATAACATTTTCATCATCCCTAAAAGATCCTTCCTGTATCTTTTCCATCAGTCCTTCCTCCAACCCTCTGCTACAGCTGCTTACCTGATTTTTGTCCCCATGGATTAGTTTGCATTTTTACAAAGGGAATCATGATATTGTCATCTTTGGGCTAGAATATTTTTCTCAGGAAAATTATTCTGAGATTCATCTGTACTGTTGTACGTATCAGTAGTTTATTCCTTCCTAATGTTGAATAGTATTCCATTGAGTGGATGACACTTTCTTTTTATATTATTAATTCTCATAATGGTAAATATTTGGGCTATTTAAATTTTGGGGTGTTGCAAATGAAGATGTTATGAGAGCTTATGTATAAATCTTTGCATGGACATTGGGTTTTATTGCCTTATGTAAATAATCTGGGAGTGAAATGCTTGAGTCACAGGGCCAGCATATTATTAGCTTTATAGGAAGCTGACAAACTATTTTGGTCAGTTACATCATTTTATATTTCCATCATAAATTTATGAGACTGTCAGTTGCTTCACATCCTAGCCACCAGTTGGTATTTTCAGTCTTTTTAATTTTAGCTATTTTTATGGGTGGTGTAAGAGTGCCAGCAGCACTGACTCCATCTTGTTCATGTTGACACAGTCACCTCCCTCTGGGCTGCATGTTCCAGGCCATGTGGAGGTTAATGTTTGCACGGACCCATGATGCAGGGAAGTTTGTACTGAAGGTGCCAGTTTGATAACTAGTACAGATGACTGGTACACAGATGGCACCCCTTTAGGTAGCTCGTAGAGATCCTCTGATCTTCTGGTGCGCTGTGACCTCACCACAATGCTTCCTTGCTCTATAGAAGCTGTTACGTAAGATCTGGATGGGGTCAAAGAAGGCTGCATAGCACTGCGATGGTTGTCTGCCTGATCCCACTGTCAATAAGTTATCCTGAATGAAACTGTGTAAATGATAGAATGCCTTGCTTTGTTTTTCAGTCTCAAAGTGTCTTCTTGGTCTGAAGGATACTTTACTGTCCCTCCTCCACCTTCTAACAGGTGGTATGTATACTCGTGGTTTTTTTCTTTTTAATTTTTTTTACTGTTTTATTTATTTCCAGGAGAGAGAGAGAGAGAGAGAGAGAGAGAGAGAGAGAGAGAGACAGCGTCAGCNGAGCCCGATGCGGGGCTCGAACCCACGAACCGCGAGATCATGACCTAAGCGAAAGTCGGACGCTTAACCGACTGAGCCACCCAGGCGCCCCTGTATACTCGTGTTTTAATTTACGTTTTTTCTGATGACTAATGATGTTGAGTATTTTTCTGTGTATTTCTTGACTAGTTATATGTCTTCTTTTGTAAATTGCCCATTCAGATCTTTTGAACAGTAAAAAAAAAAAAAAATGGATTGTCTTCTATTGAGTTGTAAGAGTTGTTTGTATAGTCTAGATAAAAGTTCTTTGATATATATATCCTATATGTAGTCTTCCGTTTCATATTTATATATATATATATCCTCTATAATTATGCATACATGTTCTATTTAAGATGTGCTTGCCTGCCTTTCAATCTCCAAGATTGTGGTTTGTTTTGTTTAATATAGGCGTTTTATGTTTTTTTGCATTTATACTTAGGTCTGCAACCCATTGGGTTAACTTTCAAGAAAGGTTGAAATTATTTGTATTTTATTTTTTTCAAACTAATATCAAGTTGTTTAGTGCCATGTTTTGAAAAATACGTTTTCCCCCATTGAATTGGTTTACCATCTTTGTTAAAAATCAATTCATCATATATGTTTGGATCTATTTCTGGATACTCTGTTCTGTTCTATTGATCTATATATTTGTCCTCAAGCCAATACTACATTGTTTTGATTATTACAGTGTTACTGTAATTTCCAAAGTCTTATAGTGAAAGTCTTCCAGGTGTTCTTTTGTTTAACATTACTTTCACTATTCTAGGTTATTTGCATTTCTACATACATTTTAAAATCAACTTGTAAATTTCTATGAGAAAATTATTTTTATATTTATATATTTACTATTTTTAATCTTTATTCATTTAAACTTTATTCATTCCCAAAGATTTGAGTTTCCCTCTGATACGAATTCTCTCTGGACCTAAATAATTTTATTTAAATTTTCCATAGTTTTATTTTATTTGAAAGTGTTATTTAAAAAACTCTTTCCATTTTTGCTCAATACAGAATTATGGGTTAGCCATTGTTTTTTCTTTTCTTTCTAGGCTTCAAATATGTTTTTCTTCTGTTGTCTGTCCTTAATGGTTTCTGATGTCATATCCACCATTATTTGGAACATTATTATCTTTGTATGCATAGTGTTCTTATTTTGTGAATACTTTCCAATTTTTTCTGTATCTTTGGCTTTCAGCAATTTGACTATGAAGATGTGCCTAGGTATGATTGATTATTTTCAAATTTGTCTTTTTGAGGGATTTGCTGATCTTTTGGAATCCATAAATGTCTTTTATCATTTGGGGGGAATTTAAGGTCATTAGGTTTTCAGAAACTTTCTGCCATACCCTTGTTCCTTTCTCTCCATGGCAGTAATTAACTATGTGTACTAACTTTTAAAATTACCCACAGCTCTCTGAGGCCCAGGTTATGTTTTTTTACACTCCTTCTCTCTTCTTCAAACTGGATGATTACTATTAATCTGTTTTCAGGTTCGCATAGATGCTTTTATCATTTCAGTTACTAAATCCTCCCCTAGAAATTCATATTTTAGATCTAGTATTGTTTGATTCTAATATTTCTATTTTGTTTCTTTTTATGTTTACTATTTCTATGCTGAGAATTCCTACCTTTTATTTCTTGCAAGTGTGTATTTTATTCTTTTATCTCACTGAGAATGGTTATAATAACTGTATTTAGAGTTCTTGTCTGATGGTTCCCAAACCTGCTCACCCTAGGGTTGACAACTGTTGATTTTCTTTCTCCTTCAAAGTGGGTCATTGTTTCTGGATTTTTGTAATGAAGTGACTTTGGAGTGGATTTGGGGCATTATAAATAATTATCTTGTGTAAGTTCTTAATTTTGTTATGGTGCTTTAAATACTGTAGATGCTTTTTTTTAGAAGAAAATTAACTTTGTTTCAAAGTAAAGACTACACATCTGTAGTGGCAGTGGCTCAGAGTTACTTCAGCTCCTTAAACCATAGCTCCTGGTTCCTTGCAGCTTCCCCGGGCATGCACACTTCTAGTGTCAAAGATTCAGGTTTTCAGTGTTCCTCTTCTCTGGAGTTTCCTTTCAAGAAGCCCTGGTGTCTCTGGGTTCTCTCCCTGATTCCTTTGCCAAAAAGAGGGTGAGGTGTTTTTTGTTTGTTTGTCTGTTTTGTATCTGAGTTATAGCCACCCTGTGCCCAGTACCACTGCTGTGATTTGTGGTTTCTTTCTGTGTAGAGCAGCTAAAAACAAAAACAAAAACAAATGTATTTCTTTCTTGCTGGGTAGATGCTCCACGTTTCAATTCCCCTTCCAAGGATGCTTGCTTAACTCCCATCTCCAGGCCCTCAAGTAGTAGCCTTTTGAGAATCAGTAGCTCTTATTTGTGCAAAGACTGGTTTACTAGGAGCATACTTTATCCTAGAAGCAGAATGCTGGTATACATACTGTGATAAAGCCAAAAAGAGTTCCATTTTCCACATATTTTCAGACCTTTTCCAATCAAACCTCCCTTAAATTCTCTTATTCCAATAAAATAAAGCAATGAAGAGAGAAAATTAGTTTTTTTCTGAGATATTGTACATGCATGGAAATTGTACCTGGTCAAAAATTGTTTCCTGCCCTCTCTTATGCTCTGAACCTTAATTTATGCAAAAATTATTTTATTAATCCCATCAACATCAATTCTAGCCAATGATACATAGGCAGAGTTATTTGGATAACTTTCCAACAACCACCACCACAGAATTAGAGCTATTGCATGGCTCAGCCGACTTCCTTACTACTGCCATGGAACAATTATACCCACCCTGAAATGCACATGAGTATGAGTGAGCAATAAATCTTTGTTGCTTTAAGCTTATGATTTGGAGTCATTTGTTACTATAACATAAATCAGCCTAAAATAACTGATAAAGACATACTACATAATTTAGCCTAAGCAGACAGATAGTCCATGTGAATATGAGACTGGAAAAAAGGAGATGAAGATACAGCCTTTCATTATATACACTGATAACACAAACAGTGATAATAACAGAAACAAAACAAACGCCACTGGCTTTACTAAATTTAATTCCTGATCCCTCAAAAGAAGGAAGCATATAGTGGCCAAAACTCTAAACTAAAAGTGAGAGGAGCCAAATTCTGTCCCACATTTTTTTTTTTTTAATATAATTTTGTGAAGTTGGCTAACATACAGTGTATACTGTGTGCTCTTGGTTTCGGGGGTAGATTCCCATGATTCATCACTTACATCCAATACCCAGTGCTCCTCCCAACAAGTGCCCTCCTCAGTGGCCATTACCCTTTGAAAGATACCTCTTTACCCTTTGGTGTCTCCATTTTTATAATAATAAGATTGCCTGTTTATCCTCTAAGGGTCTGTGAGCTCTAACAGATGTACGATTTGACGAATAACAGCAAAACAAAGCTCACAATCACTAATGCAGATTCCCCACTGCAGTGGAGGACTCAGAGTAATACCACAAGGAGTTTTGTTATAGCACAAAAACATGCTCAAAAAAAAAAAATCTAGCCCTCTAACTTGCATACTAAGATAGTCATTTCTTCTTAAAATGCTATGATACTTCTTACTCTTTTCCTCCGCCATGAGAATGCATACATAGTGACTATTTATGATGTGAAACAAGCATTGGTTTTTAAAATATCTACCGGCATAAGGTGGGTTGGAAAAAACCGCACAATTCCAAAGGAGGACATGTTCTTCTAGACAAAAGCTGTTTCTGTAGCCTATTTCTTGGGATAAAAACTCTTATGGAGCCAAGACAAGGAAAACCATAGCATCCAGAGTCAACCTACATGTAATATGATTAAGAAAGTTTATAACTGTAAGCCACTGAGGTTTTGATGCCATTCCACAGCAAAACTGAGTGGTATACAAATAAAGTGGTAGTAGAAATGGGTGCTGTCCTAACAAAATACCCCAAGCTATATCATTAAAAATGTATAGCAGGATAATAATGGGACTTTTATTGGAGATTTGAAAACATGTCTGTTAATACCAGTAGTGGCAAATATTTCCACACTGAAGGTATTGAAAACTTGGAAGGCAAACAGTATACCTAATAAGTTTATGGATTTAGGATAGTAAGTTTTGTGAAACAAAAGTGATGCAAAGTTGTACTACAGCTTGTATTTATTAGCTACATTAGGCAAATAAAATAAGGCACATACTCAGAAAAGTGCTCAGAAAAGAATTGGCCCATATGTAAGCAGGAGTATAAGGAAAAAAAGAAAGAATTCAGAAATTCTTTATCTTACAGGACTAGGCTGTGTAATTCCTACTCATGTCCAATAGGTAAAAAAACAAATAGTTATTCCGATAATCAGATTCAATCTCAAGGCATAAACCAAATCAAGGATACAACCATGATTCCCTTTGTTAAGATATCTCTATAGATTAGTATGGGCTCCAGTACATTTTTTTAGTTGGACATGATGGCTCAAGAAGAAGAGATTAAAAGTGTTTTCCCAAAGAAAATTTTGGGGGTTGGGAGGTGCAATATTTGAAAAGTGATGTGGGTGTGGACAGTAGCATAAGCAGTTGACTGAAATCAAACCTGTATTAAAAGAGATTGTGACTGTGATGTGAAATAATTATTAGTTTTCAAATATCTGGAGATATAAAGTAGGCTGAGACAATTGCTCAGTTTCTAAGTAGGTCATGTTCTTTATTGCTTTCTTTTGATTTGGACAAGGAAAATAAAGGAACTCTCAGAGGTCAGAGTAAAGAGTTAGGGGGAATAATGAACTGTGGAGTCAGTTATAAGAAGTAGGACTTGGGCCCAGTCAAGATACCTTACCAACCCTCAGGGTAATGTATTTAATAATATTTGCCCAATGGAATTTAAGAATTTTTGTGATTGAAAGGTTTCTGGATATTTCCCTTCTCCCCTTTAGAGAATATGGTAGGGAATAGTGTATGGGGGAAGAGAAAATTTATCTCTTTAATTCACAGTTCTCTGGACCAAGAGGAGCTGTATACCTGGATCTGATGTAAAGACTATCATGAGATCTTGGACTTTAAGGCTGAGAACATGACGGGATGAAATTTTTCTGTGTCTTTTTTTGGGGAAATAAATAGAATAAGAAAAAATATGAAAATATTTGTGATCAAGGGAGGTCTTTGATAGATCACATTATTTGTCTCAATCATTAACTTCTTCTCTGGAAGAGGATTTTCCATGCTCACCAACTGCTGTGTTAATTTCCAATACTTTTTGTGGGAAGAGTTTACATCACCAATATATTGACATAAGTTTATGAATGTAGCTGCTTTGACCAATGGTTTATGAGCAAATATGATGTACTCTATAGATAAGCAGAAGCTCTTATAGGTATACCACGTTCCTGCCAGCCATTTTGCTCTTTAGTTCACTGGCAAGGGGATATACCTGACCAGCAGGGGAGAAACATCTTCAGCCTGGAACCCAGAATAAGAAAACTTGAAGGGTAGAGATGAAGGATATCTACTGACTGAGCAAAGCCACAGATGAGCCATAGTGTAAGGAGAAAAGAAACATTTGCTTTTGAACCAAAGACCATACTCCCACCACAAAACCGACATTTCCCCCCTGTATTTCAGAAGAAAGCAACATTTTTTTTTAAAAGACCCATGCTCTATAGAGAAGGGAATTTGTGTTGTTTGAAATATGTATGCACATATTTATAATTTGTAACACAATTTGGGATGCATATCATGGACCAGAAAATAGGACTCTTATTTCTCAACTTTATATTATTCTGTATGGAAAAAACAACCTTTTGCAAATCAGTCCCTTTGGACTTTAAGTTCTGCATATATCAGATAGAAATATATATCCTGTCCAACAATATTTGATAATTTCTTGAAGCTCCAAAAGGTAAGTGTCAAAATGCTTTAAAGACTTACATTAATATTCAGATTTTGTGGTATGAATCTGAAAAGATATACTCTTAAACAATACTGATGCGAGGGAGAGTTATTATCTCTATGAAAATAAAGTAGTTGTCTGCATTTAATATAGAGAATGTGTTTGTAGCATACACATTCAAATATACAATTTCCCAAGAAAATCACAGAGGGAAACATGTACTTGCATAAATGAAACCCTGAGGCTCTGCGCATTCCTTAGCACATGCCTTCAGCAGAGAACAACTAAATGTAAATGATAAACCTGTAGATGTGATCATCTTTAAATGTAGTAGGAGTTGATATTCATAGAAAAGTTGTTTGCCAGAATTGTTCAGTGATTCTGGAGACCAAAATTCTGATTTTCATCACTTTCTGAATATGACTTTAGCTTTTTGGAGAAAAATTATGTTAAGACAAGTGAATGTTTTAAATTATTCCTTCCTAAATCCTTTACCAACAACACTTTAAATGCAATTACAATGAAAAGAGGGGCTGTTTTAATAAAATTCTTCATTATATAACATCGTGTGAGAACAGATGAATCAGGAGAAGTGGTGAGAAGTGAATTCCAATCATGTGCTGAATACTGAGCCCATCTAGGTGTTTACATATGTTAGTCATCTAATCTGCCAATGACCTTTGTGAAAGCAAGTGTGCAAATTTTGGCAGGATTTTGGTCTACTATATATTTTTGTGATAAGAAAATAGAGAGTAAGGCAATGTTTTTCTCATCAGTAATAATTTCTTTAACTGCAAGTTATTAATACAAGTCATTTATTTTTTAATGTTTTTATTTTTATTTTTGAGAGAGACAGAGACAGCATGAGTGGGGGAGGGACAAGGAGAGAGAGAGAGAGAGAGAGACAGAATCTGTAGCAGGCTCCAGGCCCTGAACTGTCAGCCCAGAGCCTGACGTGGGGCTCGAACCCAAGAACTGTGAGATCATGACCTGAACAGAAATCAGATGCTTAACCTACTGAGCCACCTTGGCGCCCCTAATAGAACTCACTTAAACAATGGTTTATCAAATAGCTAGTATATCAGGTGTTCTGCTAGCTGCTGGAGTGTCTGTAAGAAAGATTCAATTTCTTGTCAAGGAAAATTACCATGCCTCCATGGATTTTAAAGTCTCATAGTGGAAGATGAATATTAATTTTTAATAATCACATAAATGTGGGGCACCTGGGTGGCTCAGGCAGTTAAGCGTGGACTTTAGCTCAGGTCAAGACCTCATGGTTGGTAAGTTAAAGCCCTGCATCAAGCTCTGTGTTGACAGCTCAGAGCCTGGAGCCTGCTTCCGATTCTGTGTCTTCCTCTCTCTCTGTCCCTCCCCAACTCATGCTCTGTTTCTCTCTCTCAAAATAAGTAAACATTAAAAAATAAAAAATGAAACACATAAATGCATATGGTTAGGAAATGTAATAAGAGATATGAAGAAAAAGTACAGGGTGCTCTGCTAACCTTGGACAGAGTCCCTGGTCCATTATGGGAATGAATTTGAGATTTTCCTTGAAGCAATGATATGTGAAATGATACTGGAAGGATGTATAGAAGTTAAGTAAGTGAAAAATGGAGAAAGGAAACATACTTCTAGGCAGCAGAATAGCATATGTGGAGAGTTGGAGGCCGCAAACAACTCAGTGCCTACAGGAATATGAAGTGGGCTGATGTGGCTTGAACTAGGGAGCGAGAAGAATAGGCTGAGATGAGACTGGAGAACTGGGCAGGAACTAGCTCTTGGGGGGCCTTCAGATGAGGTGAAATTTTGTATTATATTCTTTTTTGATCCAGCTGCAATGGGGAACAGGTAGAAATGGTGGGAAAGGTTGCAGACAAAGGGAGTCCTCTTACAAAGGCCCAGTGGCATGACAAAGCATGAGCTAGATGTGAAACTGCAAGCTGCATGAAACTGGAGGAAAAGGAGTTAAATGGGACAAGACGAGTTAGGGGCTAAGTGGTGATCAGAGCATGTTGGTTTAATAGGCCATGTTAGGAAGTCCAGTTCATTCATAGACAGTGGGAAGACTTTGGAGCATGACCCATCATGTTAATAGCATCATCTCTCATGCATTTTAGGTGCCACTCAGTGCAGTGTGCACTGTGTATTACAGAGGAAGAAAGCTGAGGGAAGGAGGCTGAACAAGGAAGGTGTGAGAATCTAGACATCATTTTAAAAAGGTATGATAGTTATTGACCGTTGTTACCTGAATGTTGCATAATAGAAACATTTGGAGGAGGGGAGATTGCCTTTTATTAGGTATACAAGTTTTATTAAGCTCTTGCATTTGAAAATATTATGTTCTAATACTTGCTTTGTATCCATTTCTTTGTCTAATTTTGATACTGAGAAGTTTAATTCAAAATCTGTTTAACTTTGAAGAAGGCGTTCTTTCTTGTTCACTAATTCCCTTTCATCTCTTAAAACAATTCTATGCTCCCAGTCTTCCAAAAATTTCTAAGAATTATTGGATTTTTGGTATCCTTCTCTCCTAATTGCAGACTATTTATGGATTTATTTTCTTTTTAGTTTTGTTGCTGTCATATTAGTGGTTTCTGAATTCCAAACTAAAGACAACTTCTGCATTGAAATTTTGCTGCTTTGGGCCATTAGAACGTTCATGATCTAATGTCACACATAAATTATTTGATTTTCAAATATATTTTAATGTCATGTATGTAAAATCACATCTTAGTGATTTTATTTGTTTTTTAAATGTTTATTTTTTTTTTTTTATTTTTGAGAGAGAAAGGGATAGAGAGAGAGTATGTACACGAGAGAGTGCAAGCATGAGTGTGGGGAGAGGCAGAGAGAGAGAGAGAGACTGGGAGAAATTGAATCTCAGGCAGGCTCTGTGCTCTGTGCTGTTGGCACAGAACCTGACTCGGGGCTTGAACTTATGAACCCTGAGATAATGACCTGAACTGAAATCAAGAGTCAGACAGTTAACCTACAGAGCCACCCAGGTGCCCCGTAGTATTTTTCTTTTCTAATTAAAAAGGAAATTGCTGTAGAAAGTGACTTACAAAATTCTAGAGAAAAAAATATCTCAGAAGATACCAAGTCAACATTATCTGAATGAAAATCTGAGAAGACTAAAAGTAAAGTATTCAAGAAAGTAGATGTGATCACCACATTGAGCAACCTTCAATCCAACTTCTCCACCTTCTACCTCAATTCAGAGATTGAACTGAATTTTAAAAGTATTGGGTTGCCTTTGATCAAATGAGTAATTATTAGTAAATGTGGGATATTAGCACTCAGTTGATGAATCTCGTAATTTTGTATGTTTCTTGAAATTTTATTCTTGATTTCAGAGTGTATGTTCCAAATTCAGGAAGGATGATTTTGGACTAGTAATATTCAGGCAATAAGAGCATGGACCAGTAAACTAATTATCTATCTGTATTGGAGCATCTAAGTGATACCATTTCAGTATCTATTGAAAAGTCTTGGATTTATGGAAACAGAGAGAGTGTGAGGGTAAATTCCCTTTTACCTTTTTAATATGGAAGATAACCATTTTGGGGGGAAATGTCACACTTTGCAAGCTATACATAATCACACTTTAAGCAAATAAGAGAGTGAGTTTTACTGAGGGGAGAGGGGGAAAGCAGGAGAACACAGGACTGGTACCATGGGAGAAGCTCCCTTAGATGTGGGAAGAAGATGCAAAATAGGAGTCTGAGTCCCCATTTCCTCATTTGCCCATGTTTCATTCAGTATTGAAATCAACCCTATTTTTCTTTCAAATGGACTTTGTAGCTGGTCTGTTCGCACATCTTTTTACTCTAGTGATGATTTCTTTTTCATTATCAAGAAGCAGACTGTTACCTTAGCAACCTAAGTGTCACATCTCACATGCAAACACCTGCACTCTTCAAGGAGATCACACATTCCTTGTTGATAATAATGTGATCAGAAAAGATGACTTCTTTCCCAGTGTCTTTTTTAGGGGCATATACATTTGAGGGGAAAACATAAAACCACCAAAGGTTGTCGGTAAGGTAAATTTATCCTTTATTAAGTTAAATTGATAACGATTACATGTTGACTTGGCAAGTGCCTATTACGTATCTTGTTAATATAAGTGTATGCCTACATATATGCATATTTAGCAATTTGCTTTAAAGTTTGTTTATTTTGAGAGAGAGAGAAAGAGAGAGAGGGTGGGGCAGAGAGAGAGAGAAACAGAATCCCAAGTAGGCTCTGCAGTGTCAGTGCAGAGTCCAAGCCTGGGCTTGAACTCACAAACTATGACATCATGACCTGAGCTGAGACCAAAAGTCAGACACCTAATTGACTGAGCCACCCAGGTGCCCCATGCTTGTAATTTTTATATAATCAGTAGCATATTATACAAATTTTCTCTCCCTTATTTATCTGCTTCAGTATATCTGAGAGATCATTGCATAGAACTATGTAAAGATGTTCTTCATTGTTTAAAACTGGAATGCATGCTTTTTAAAGGCTCTTCAAAGGCTTACATTTTATTTACTTATGGAAGAAAACTATATCTATTGTGCTGCACCTTTCTTTTTTTTTTTTACCTCTAAGCTTGTTTTCACAATATACTACATTATTCAGCAGTTTCTTTCCAAAGAACTCATTTAAAAAATAGGAAGTGGGAGCTCTGCCTCTGAAATCTCTACAATCTTCCTCCTTTTGTCAAAAGGAAATTGCCCTCCACTCTGATAAAGAATTATAGTGTGTCTACTCTGTTTGGTCCCTTGGTTAGGTATGAAGTGTCCAGTAGTGACAGTCTTTTTGGCTGAACTCAAAGTACTTAAAGTCTAGGATAGAGCAATAGATATATTTATAGAGAAGACTGATAATGTGTTAAAATTTCTATTAAAGAAGCCCTGCTCATATTTGAGGACTGTAATAATGTGTCAGCTGAAATAAACCAAAGAGGATATTTATGGGCTGAATGTTGATATCCCCCTCAAATTCACATGTTGATGGCCTAATGCCCAATGTAATGATGTCTCGACTTGGAGCATTTGGAAGGCTATTAGGTCCTGAGAGCGCGGCCCTCATGAATAGCATTAGTATCCTCAGCAGAAGAGACTCACTGGGCTCCGTTGTTCACCCATTCGTGTTAGGGTAGTGCCAGAAGACAGGGCCTGTGAACCAGACAGTGGGCTCTAGAGAGACACCGGATGTTCTGGCACCTTTACCTTGGACTTCCTAGCCTCCAGAACTGTGAGAACTAAATTTCTGTTAGCGATAAGCCACCCACTCTATGGTAATTTGTTAGAGCAGATTCAACTGACTAAGATGGGAATCAACCTGTCTTTTCATGACTGGTAAAGATTGATTAGAGAATGGAGTTTGGGTCAGATACAAAAATGTGCTTCTTAACTACTGACCTAAATGAATTGATTTATTCAAACACTCACAGTCTAAGAAGTACTCTAGAAAGAAGCTAAAACTGCTTCTTTCCATACAAGTTAGGAAAGTCTTGTTCTTATGAATATACCTCATCAGAGTAGAGTTCTACACAAGAAGTGTGATCTAAGACATAGTTAGCATAAAGGCTGTGGCTTTGTATCCAACTTATTAATTAGATAAGGCATAGCTATCTCCTGGAGAGAACTACATGACAGATGAAGACTAGATGCTATATATAATGGAGAACTGGAGGAGGGCACTAGACAAGGCATGAAGGTATGAACGAGCCTAACATATTTTCAGAAATGGAAGTGATTTCACATGACTTAAGGCCTAGCTGGTAGAGCGCCAGTGATCTAGTAAATCACATAGTGGTACGTATTATTGGCATTACAGATTTATATCTTCACTCTCCCTATGTTCTCAAAGCTGAGAAACATTATTCTCTGAATCCTTAAGTTTTTTTCCTCCGTCCTCCGCATTTGTTCTTTCAACATGTCTCCATATTTTTCAAGAACGTATCCTACCATTGCCAACCTTTTCTACATTCCATTCACAAAGAAAATATATCTACAATGAAAACTTCTTCAGCCCTGGCCTCCTCAATCCTTCATTTCCTGGAATGCTGCCATTCCTTTTCCTATTATTTCTTTCCATTTTAGGAAAGGAGTTGGCTTTTTGCCTGACCAAGACTTATGTCATCATCTTTGTTATAGATTTTATCTCTTACCACCACTTAAGACTTTGTAAAAACTACTTTTTTTTTTTGTCTTCAGATCATCTCATGTTACCAAATTCTTGCCATCATTTAAAAAAGTGTTTTGACACTTTTGTTCAGTATTGTGTATAGAATTCATTTAGAAAAGTACCTTTCCCATCTGAAATACATAGACTTGCAGGTTAAAAGATAAATTAAAACAAACTAGCAACAAACAAACACATATACATAAACACCTATACCTTGAAACCAACCAACCAAATCTCTTGCTTGAAGAAAATCCTAGAATGAAGGGCCATAAGATTAGCAGGTGGAACCTAAAAGAAAAAAGCCTATGGGGAGTCTAGAGTAGATATAATCACAAGTAGCTGGAAATAGAGATTTTACATCATGTCGAGGTTAGAAGAACTCTGGAATGGCAGATTAAGGACCTCAGAAAATCTGCTTCTTTATAAAAGCAATCATTATACTGGTGAAATATGTCAAAATGACTGTTTCAGAACTTTGGAAATTAACCAAATCCTTGATACATTTCAAAAAGTGTCATTAAAAAAGCTGTATCTCTGTAATAACACTGAGATTTGTGGTGCTTTTAACTTGCTGTGACTCTATCCCCTTTCCCCAAATCTATGGCAGCCTTGAAAATCAACAACATTATCAGCAGCCTAGCAGCTGCTGGAGGGAACAGAACAGGTTCAAAGATCCCCAGAGAAGTGTCACTATTTGACCTGTCTGAAAGCTCCCTGAAAAGCTTCATTTCCAGGTATTTTTCCTTATTGACCTTAGTCAGCACAAACTCTGTGTGAACCGCCCTATTCCCAGGGCATTTTTCAGAAACAGCTAGTAGCACTTTTTCAACATTGAAGTTGCCTATGGTGGTACTACTCATTGGGGCTGACACGAGGTTGACTGAAAATAGAAAAAAAGCTGAGGAATGAGATGTCCATAAGGTGTTTTGAAAATCGTTGCCCTAGGGGCATCGGAGTGGATCAGTTGGTTAAGCATCTGACTCTTTATTTTGGCTCAGGTCATGATCTCATGGTTATGAGATAAGCCCCATGTCAGGCTCACACTGGGCATGGAATCTGCCTAAGATTTTCTCTCTCTTTCTCTGCCCTTCCCCTGCTTGCTCATGCATTCACTCTCTTTCTCCTTCTCTCAAGATAGATAGAAAGATAAATAAATCAGGTATTTAAAAAAAAATCTTTGTCATATTCTTGGGAACCTTGAAGGCCACTTTCATGATCAGTGTTGTTCATCTGCTCGGGAAAGGTATGAGAAAACACTGACTTCACACCTCATAAGGAAACATAAGGGACTGATAAGGAAATTCAAGGGACTCAGTCAAACATTTGAAAAAGAAGAATTTTAAAGAAATCACACTTCTTGATTTCAAAACTTAACTACAAAACTACAGTAATCAAGACTATGTGGTACTGACATGTGGGCAGACCTATGAATAAATGGAATACAATTGAAAGTCCAGAAATAAAGTCGTATTTTATGGTTGTTTTTTGACAAGGGTGCTTACAATTCAATTTTGGATAAAATAACAGTTTCAACAAATGGTGCCAGAACAATTGGATATACACTTTTGAAAGAAGGAAGTGAGACTGCTAACTCTCGCTATATACCAAAAGTAACTTAAGATGGCCTGTAGACCCAAGTGTAAAAGCTAAAACTCTTAGAAGAAAGCATACAGGTATACCTTAGTGACCTTGGATTAGGCAGTGGTTTCTTAGATATGACTCCAAAAGTACGGATGATAAATAAAAATTAAGTAAATAAAAGTTAAAGATAAATTTGGCTACACCAGAATGGAAAACATCTGTGTTTTTAGATGACATCATCAAAAAAGTGGAAAGACAGTCCACAGAAAGGGGAAAGATTATTTGCAAATCCTGTATCTAATAAGAGACTTGTATTCAGAATGTATAAAGAACTGTTATAACTCAGCAAACTATTTAATTCTCACCATGAGATAACACTTGCATTAAAGCAGGAAGTCCTAGATTATCACATAAAAATAAGTAATTTGGAATTACAGAAAGAATAGAGAGGGAGAAGAAAACAGAAGACAATCTTGGATGGGAAAATAATCATCAGTCAACTATGAAGCACACAAGCCTCCAGTGAAGGTGAGGGTAAAGTCCAAATGCATGCTATTCACATAGTTACATAAATTTCAAACTTAGAAATGGAAATAACTACTTAAGAAGAGTTGAAATTAAGAGTGAAATTAATAGAAACCCAGCAGAAGCATATATGAAGCATAGGTATCAGTATGTTACCGATGTAACCACACTTCCACATGTCGAGGTGCATGGAATTCCTATTTAAAACAAAAAGAAGCAATGGTAGGAAGCACTGATTATATGAGAAATGTACTGCCAAAAGGGAAAGTTAGAAATATTGAGTAAAAAATAATATGGTACTGTAAGATATGGAGAAAAATAATTGTCTGAAAGAGATTTCTAAATATGTATGTTTAAAATCTAAAAAAAGGGGCACCTGCCTGGCTCAGTCAGTTAGGCATCTGACTCTTGATTTCAACTCAGGTCATGATCTACATTTCATGAGTTTGAGTCCCGCATCAGGCTCTGTGCTAACAGCTCAGATCTGGCTTCAAATTCTCTTTCCTTCTGTCTCCGCTCCTTCCCTGGCTCATGCTCTATCTGTATCTCAAAATAAATAAATTTAAAATCTAAATTGAGAATAGAAAGATTTTTTTCTTCTGGTAGAGATAGAATAGCAAAGACTGAATTTACCCACAGAGTTTATAATAACGCACACACACACACACACACACACACACACACACACACAGAGGAAACATAATATATATTAAAAATGTTTCAGTATGTTGGATACCAGGCAACAAAGAGTTGAGAAACAAATGACGTCAGCCCTGCATTTGCCCCACTTATTGCCTTGGGAGTGTTTTCAACCCACGGCATGATGAGAGGAGACTGAGATGGAACCCAAGAGATAGCCTCAGTTGAGCAGGTGGAGCTGAGTCCAGGGAGCTCAAAGCTGCTAGAGTTTTTTGGGCCAGAGAAGAGAATGCCTCACACAGAGGGAAACTTGGAGATCTGAAAAAGGTCCCTTTCAAATGTGAGGCAGAATATTGATACAGAAGCTATCAAAATGAAATATGTACATAAACACAGAATAATAATCATAGAACAACAGAGTGACAGTTGGATAACTTCAGTCATCCTAATGTACATTTAATTTGAATCTCTAAATGAGAGGAATGAGATGTGGGGGCAAACAAAAATAATTGAAGAAATAATGGCCAAACATTTTCAAAATTGTATAAAAATTATAAGCTTACAAATCCAAGAGTCTCAACAAACTCTTGAGGGAAAAGTGGTACTTTGTAAACTAATTGTTCAAAACCACTAATGAAGAGAAAAATCTTAAAAACAGCTAGAGAAGAAAACATGTTACATTGTTATTTTAGTTACAAAAGTTACTTTAGTTACTTTAGTTACATAGGGATGATAAATTTTATGTAAAAAAATAAATAAAGCAGATGAGAAGAAGTCTGTGGATCACTGACTTTTAACTACTGAAAGAAAAGAAAGCCATCAACCTGAAACTCTATAGTTAGGAAAATGTGTTAAAGGAAGACAAAATGAAGACATTTTGAGACATTTATAAGTTGAAATATCTCAGAACTAGCATATTTGGGTATATAAAATATTGAAGTCCTCTGAAAGAAAAAAATGGTAACTTTTATTTATTTTCATATTCAGTGACTCTTTTCTCTCTCATCTACATTCTGCTAGTGAGATAATCCATTCTTTTATATCGAGTACCATATTTTCCATTTGGTTTTTTAATTTACTTTCTATTTCTCTGCTACTGTATTCTATTCTATCTTTTCATTTATTTCAAGTATATTTCCTTTTCTTCTTAGAGCATAGTTATAATAGCTGCTTTAAAGTCTTTGATCATTCCAATCTCTGGGTCATCTCTCTGTTGGCATTTGTGGATTTTCCTTTGTCATGAGAATGGATCACATTTTTCTGGTTATTTGTTGAATAATTAAAATTAACCTTGGACATTGTAAATAAGTGGTGGATAGAATCCTCTGAAGAATGTTTTGTTTTTATTTTAGACAGTTATTTAGAGGTCAGAATTTCTTTTTTTTTTAACTTTTCTCTTTAATTTCTTTTTTTTTAATAGTTTTCTGAGAGAGAGAGAGACAGTGTGAGCAGGGGAGGGTCAGAGAGAGAGGGAGGGAGGGAGGGAGGGAGGGAGACACAGAATCTGAAACAGGCTCCAGGCTCAGAGCTGTCAGCACAAAGGCCGAGGAGGGGCTCAAACCCATGAACTGTGAGATCATGACCTGAGCTGAAGTTGGCCACTTAACGAACTGAGCCACCCAGGCGCCCCTAGAGGTCAGAATTTCTACTTTCCGTTTTTTGCATAAAACCCAGTTCAGTTTTAAACTGTTGATTCATTGGATTATGAGTGTTACCTGTACATATGACTCAGGTTAGACTGCAAATTGGAAGGGTTTATACCCGAGATTAAGGTCTTTCTTTGTCTAACTCTCTTCCTCTGGGACTCCCTCCTCACTCTCTGGTCCAAAGGAATGCCGTTTCCCAATTCCTCTTTCCAAGAAGTTAAGTTTCTAAATGAGTTTTGCTTCAGTGCTCCCAAGCAATTCTGTGTCTCAGACTCAAAACTCAGAGGAAAACAAAGTAAAACTAGACAAGAAAGTCCTTCCAATGTAGGTGATTTCTTCATATTTTGTCCTTATTCTGTAATTAGCCTGTTTTTATTTTTCCTCATACTCACTTAGCTGATTTTAAATTTCCCAGAGTTTTTGGCTGTATTTGGCAAGAGGGATGGGTTATATATGGGTACTTACTCTGCCATAGTGGCACTAGAACTCCTGGAAGTTAAGGGGGTGCCTGGGTGGCTTGGTCAGTTAAGCCAACTCTTCATTACAGCTCAGGTCATGATCTCATGGTTTGTGAGTTCAAGTCCCACATTGGGCTCTGTGTTGACAGCATGGAGCCTGCTTGGGATTCTCTCTCTCTCTCTCTCTCTCTCTCTCTCTCCCCTTCTCTCTCAGAAATAAACAAACTTAAAATTAGAACTCACAGAACTTTCGATGCCTTTATTGAGACTTTTGTAAATAAAAGCCACTAGAAGACTTTTTAAGAGTTTTCTTGGTATCACCAGAAGTGTCACGAAATAATGAACGTGCAATCACAGAATGATTATAGGAAACCAAAGGATGAATTGTTGGCTACATATACATTTTATGAAACTGTTATTAAATTATAGAAATTAATGAAGTAGTATCGTAAATTGGTCCTGTAACAATTGTTTCTGCAACCTTAATATAAAAAGAACATGAACGAAATACATACATATCTCAATATTGCTTGGATGAACTTGAGATAAACTGAGAGCTAGTGTATACTAATCAGATGATAGACATGATTCTTAATTTCCTCTTAAATACAACAGGGAGAAAGAATAATATACCTAGTCAGTTCAAGCATAACCCCAAAACTGAAAGTCAAAAGGACTAGTGCTTTGAATTGCAGGCTATGATTTGCAGGTAAGTGGCTGCTCACAAAGGCAGATCTCGCTGCATTTTATTTTATACACTTGAATCACTCTCCTGGATAATGCTGACTAGTCCAGCTAATGCTAATTGGGAAAATAATATTGAGCATAAGGGTGAGGTGAAAGTTTATTTCTCACATATATGCAGTAAAATAATGTTAAAACTATACAAAAGAGTGATAAACCAAAAAAGCCGATTAGTACACAGTTTAGTATTGTGAGTACATTCATTGGTGAGGAAAGGTAATAGGATGAGGAAGGATACACAGAAAAGTAACTTATTTTTCTTTAAAGTGTATCAGTGTCTGTTGAATTGTCATTCTTTATATCTCAGGTATATTGTTTAAATATTATTTTGTATCAATCAGTATTTAATAAGAAATAATTACAAATAAAAATGGCTTAAGCCCAGGAATAAATCCCACTTAATCATGGTGAACAATTCTTTTAATGGGCTGTTAAATTCAATTTGCTGGTAACTTGTTGAGAACTTTTGCATCCATGTTCATCTGTGAAATTGGTCTGTAGTTCTCCTTTTTTAGTAGGGTCTTTGTCAAGCTTTGAAATAAAGGTAATGTTGGCTTCCTAGAAGGAGTTTGGAAGTTTTCCTTCCATTTCTCTTTTATAGAACAGTTTGAGAAGAATAGGTGTTAGCTCTTCTTTAAATGTCTGGTAGAATTCCCCTGGGGAACCATTTGGCCCAGGACTCTTGTTTGTTGGGAGATTTTTGATTTGCTGATTTAATTTCTGTGCTGGTTATGGGTTTTTCTATTTCTTCCTGTTTTAGTTGTGGTAGTTTGTGAGTTTCAAGGAATCTGTCCATTTCTTCCAGATTGCTCAATTTGTTGGCATATTATTTTTCATAGTGTTCTCCTAAAATTGTTTGTATTTCTGTGGTGTTAGTTGTGATCCTCCTCTTTCATTTGTAAGACATGAATAGGCATTTCACAGAAAAGAAAATAAACAATAAATAAAGAAGGAAATAATCTTACTAGTAACAAGGGAAATTCAAAGTTAAAATTTCAAAAAATCATTTCAAGTCAATCACAGTAACAGAAATTGAGAAGATGAATTCTATCTTGAAATTTGAGTATGTAGTAGATCAGGAAAGTATATCCACTGCAGATGGGAATGCAAGTAAGTACAAGCTCCTTAGCTGAGAATTTCTTAGTATATTTAAAATGTATGTACTTTGAATATAGTGGTTTCACTCCTAGAAATAAAACGTAAATAAAAATTTAACGTGTACACCAATACTTGGACAGCAGTGCTCATAGCAATACTGTTTGAAATAATTAAATAAAATACTTGACATAACCCAAAGTTCCGTTACTATTAAAATAGATATCACAACAGTATATTTATATAATGGAACTCTAAAAAGCAGAATATATTATTAATTACATCTATAGATGCCACAACTGAAAAATCTTAAATGAGATTAAACAAACGAAGCAAGTCGCATAGATATATGTATATTATAATTCCTCAAATTTGAATTTCAAAAACAGGTAAAACTACACCCACACACACACCTACACTCGCACACATGCACGCACACACTTTGGGAATATAGCAGTGGGTGTAAAACTATGAAGAAGACCAAGCAAATAATTACCACACATTTCACAATTATGATTGACTTTGTGTGGAAGGCAAGGGAATGTGATCAAGGAAGTTTCAGAGTAAGCCTCTGAGAACGACACTGTTTCATAACCTGGATGGTACATAAAAACTGTTTCTAATTAATTTTAGATTATACATATAGATCTACAAGCCCTTTTACATATGCATTTCACCTCCTTGTTTTAAGAACACATTACTCCGGGGGCGCCGGGGTGGCTCAGTTGGTTAAGCTTCCTACTTCAGGTGAGGTCATGATCTTGTGGTTCATGGGTTCGAGCCCCACATCGGACTCTGGGCTGGCAGTCAGAGCCTGAAGCTTGCTTCAGATACTGCGTCTCCTTCTCTCTGTCCCTCCCCTGCTCATGCTCTGTCTCTCTCTGTCTCAAAAATAAATAAACCTTAAAAAATTTTTATATAAAAAAGAGAGAACACATTACTCCTTATATTGACCATAGTGTTTAATATAGCTCATAAACTACTTTGACATGAGCTGAGATACAAAAAAGAAAAATTAATAACATTTTTGTGCATAATAAAGTATCTCATTATTACAGTGTTTTTCAGTTTGCAAACCACATTTGCCATCATTAAACTTCTTTTCTTCTGATTGTCTCTATCATCTGAGATAGAAGTAGAACAAAGCTAATTCACCATTTTATAAATGGGAAGTCAGACGATTAGAGACTTTAAGTCACTTTAATAAGATTATATAATGATTACGTTAACCCACTAGAATGAGATTGTATAAAACTGGTTTTGTATTCTTGTGATAAATCCAGCTCATTCTTAATGCATTAACTTTTTACTATAATGTTGGATTAGTTTGCTGTTTCTTTTTTTTTTTTTTTTAAAGGATTTTGCTTCTTTGTTCATGAATAAGACTGGCCAAGTGTGTCAGATTTTTTTTCCTAGTTATGTTTATGCTATTGATTTCTGTCTTAATTGCATATGGTCAGAAAATACTGTCTTAAATTTACCATGTTTTGAAATTTGTTGCCTACCACATGGCCAATTTTCATTATTTTTAATATAAGCTTGACAAGAATGCATAATTTCCAGTTTGGTGTAATCTATGTGAATTATATAAAGTTTATTTTTTGTATGTGCTTCCACATCTTCTGTTGCTTTACTAAATTGCTATCTGATTGAGGCATAAATTACTGAAATAGGTATGTTAAAAATCTTGCCTTATGGGGCACGTGGGTGGCTCAGTTGGTTGAACATCTGACTCTTGATTCCGGCTCAGGTCATGATCTCAGGGTCATGCATCGAGTCACATGTTGGACTCTGTGCAGAGTGGGGAGCCTACATGGGATTCTTTCTCTCCCTCTGTCTCTTTCTTCTACTTGCTTTCTCTTTATTTATCTCTCCCAATAAAAAATTTAAAAAATTAAAAAAAAAATCTTGCCTTATGATGCTGGGTTTTTAAATTTCTAAGTATAGCCTAAAAATTATTATTTCTTTTATATATACCCACGTTTTTAGCATTACATTTGTCTTCCTATATTTAAATTTTACTTCCCTCTGTCTAGGGGTGGATTTTATTTTATTTTCCTTTCTTGGGGCTCTTTAGTCTATAGACTGGTAGACATCAATAGAAAATTATTAGCTATTAATTTTTCAAATACTACCTCTTTGCCATTACTACATTTGTCTTCTAAAATGAAACTGATTATATATATTCAGTCTCTACATTTTAACATTTATGTCTCTTAATCTTTTATATTTTCCATCTCAGTTTTTACTCTCTGCCTGCATTCTATACCCTTTCTTCGGATCTATTTTTAGTTCACTAATTCTGCCTTCAGCTTTGGCTAATATTCTGGTTAATCTACTTAGTAAATTTTAAAATTACATCTATTATATATATTTAACTTCCAGAAATTCTAGATTATTATTTTTCAAATCTTCTTTTATCTGCTCATATTTTGAACCTTTCTTTTCATGTCTTTAATATTTTTAGCCTTATAATATAATCCAGCTCTAAAGAAAAACCACACAGTATCCAAAATTCTTTTTGGTATATTTTACCTTCTGTTGCTACTTGTTACTGGCACTTGGCATTATTCACTGATGTCTATACTCTGGAAAGTTATGTCACTAAAACCTCAATTCTTTGGGGTTATACAGATGTACTCAAGGTAGAAGTCAGCTTTGGTACTTGCTTCTTTCCAGGAACATCACATAGAGAAATATGTACATATCTTTAATATGTGATTAAATATTTTAAGTTGTTTCGGTTGAGAGAATTCCTTTTTTAAAATTTTTTAATGTTTTATTTTTGAGAGAGAGAGAATAAGAGAGAGAGAGACACACACACACACAGTGTGAGCAGGGAAAGGTCAGAGAGAGAGGGAGACACAGAATCTGAAGCAGGCTCCAGGCAGATGTGGAGCTTGAACTCATGAACCATGAGATCATGAGCTGAGCTGAAGTCAGAGGCTGAACCAACTGAGCCACCCAGGTGCCCCGAGAGAATTCTTTATCTCTTTCAAATTGCAGATTGAGACTAAATTGTGGATCATGCAATCAATTTAAGGGATCATAACCAACAATTTGAAAAATAGAGTCAAAGAGGATAAAATGGAACATAATAGAAAATATCAGGGCATATATTGTATATATAATGGTAGTATTTTGTAAACAGAGTTGTTTATATTTCCTCTCTACCTTCTCGTCTTCCTTCCTCTTCCTGCTTCTCCCTCCCTCCTTCCCACCATCTCTCTCTCTCTCTCTCTCTCTCTCTCTCTCTCTCTGTTGTTCAGGTTGTGTGCGTGTGTGTGCGTGTGTGTGTGTGTGTGTATGTGTGTGTTTCTGTGTGTCACTATCAAATTTCAAAACATATTTAAGATACCTAATCTGCCTTTGGGTAGGTAGTATGTTGCAGAATCTTTTAGTGATCTTCTTTGTTAGCATGGTCTTAGAATTGTAATTGTTTTGTTAAGAATATTCTACCTTACTTGAGCAAATCAGAATTCTGTGAGTTCCTATAAAATAACCATAAGGATTTTTTCATGGGGTTATAAATTCTCTTATTTGGACACAAATTTATTTTAGACATGCAATTTCCTTTAGGAAAAATAACAAAATCACAATAATCACAAAAAGTGATATCTAAAGCAATGTTGGTGCACCTGTCATGAACATTGGTCTTATTACTGAAGCTGTTTTGAAAGAGCTGCATCTACAGGCAAAGCAAATGTTGAGAATCATAGGCAAAAAGCCCAGTGTTAAACAATAATTCCATCATCTCTCCGAGGCTTTGCTGCTATTCCCGAGCAGAAACTAGGAAAGACTGTGTTGAGGGGGCCAGGGGGTTCCCCCTCTGGAGGGTGTTGTGGCCTCCGTGTCTCTGTGCAGTTACAGTGCACCTTGTGACAAGCAGGTGTGGGAGGCCTTTCCCTGGAATGCAGCATATTCTGGGCAGCCACCCACACCCTCATGAATATTTAAAATCCCACTCTGGCACTGCTGGCTGATCCCTGTCCTGACTCTGGGAAACAATGCATAATGAATCACCATTTTTACCTCCCTCCCTTCCCTTCCACAAACAAACACAGGATGCCTCTCTGTTTTATTTATTTCTAGATTGCATGGCAGCAAGGGAAAGCACTGCAGACTGCATCATTCAGCAATTCTCTAGGATTTTACAATCACATTTTATTAGTTTTTCCTATCTAAATCCCATGACATTGACCTAGCTGACTTTCTTAATGGGAAAAGCAGATTTCTAGATACTATAGCTTAATGTTGTGGAAAAAGAAAGACTTAAACTATTTAGTTAGGACTCTTGATTTCTGGCTCTGCCAGTAACTACCTGGAGGAGGAAGGGCAGTATAGTTCTCTAAAATAGGTTTTCATTTTCTTAGCTGTAAAATGGGGATAAATCTGCTTTGATTCCCTTAAGGGATGTTCCAAGGATTTGGGGAAATATTATCATGTGTTTATATATAAGGAATGTATAAGATTAGAAAAATCTAATTAGAAAATCTCTTAGAAATTTTGGCATAGGACGGGGTGCCTGGATGGCTCAGTTGGTTAAGTGTCCGACTTCAGCTCAGGTCATGATTTCAAGGTTCATGGGTTCAAGCCCCGTGTCAGGTTCTGTGCTGACATCTAGCTCAGAGTCTGGAGCCTGCTTTGGATTCTGTATCTTCCTCTCTCTGACCCTCTCCTGCTCACGCTGCCTCTCTCTCTCTCAGAAATAAATAAAAAACATTTTTTAAAAAAATTTTGGCACAGAAGTTAAGAGTTAACGAGGGAGGGAGAGCTGTGTTAATTTGAGTAGATAAATTCACCTTTCTTTAGCTTGAGTGTCTTCATTCGTAATGCAGAGAAAAATAATATTCCTACATGTAAGGGTTGTTTTAGAATTAAATGGGTTAGTGTGCATATGATATTTTTAAAAATTCTCATGTATTCTACACTCTCAGTAACTGCGAGTTCTTATTAAAGAAACACACAAACATTCAGCATTATAATTGTTTTGGGACCTTCAATGGGTAATGAAGATGTAAGCTTCTGCAAGACAGAGATGTTTCTATACAAAGCATAGAGCATTTTGACAGTATAATGCTTTGCCATTTATATGTATTGCAAAGGCTCCCGAGCTTAAAATAGAACCTTAAGCCTGAAGGATAAAATGTGACCCATATTTCTTTTCACTCGTCAGCAAACTGTTATTTTTGTTCTTCTCTCAGGAAAGCCCTCTGCGATTAGTGTTTGCTGACCTGTCTGTGGATCTGTCTGCAACTTTGTGACACATCCCCTTTAAGATTTCTTTAACAAGTAGCTTACTAACTCGTGTTGTGCTTGATAATTCCCTGGGGGAAGCTGTTCCTGGAGATATGATCAGGTAGCATAGTCCCTCACTTAACTCAATGATATAATAATTTTGATGACCAGAGCACCAACTCTAATTATGTAGTTTGCATATATACACAGTGATGATTCAGGGTCTGCTTGGGTTATGAATCGATTCACCTAAACCACAGTACTATCATTTTATTTACCTTTTCTATATGGCACATAAAGTTTGGGGTTGCAGTAGGTCCAAAGTTAAGGCTTTGCACATTGTCTCGAGGACTTTATGGTTTGTGAAGTGAGTAGGAAAAGGTAGGATGTGACTTTCAGCTCTGTTCCGGTCAAATAATCAATTTTACCCTTGTCTTTTTGTCTCCCCAGAGTGTTTTTGATTCATTTTGTCACCTTGTGAAAGCTACCAGCTATTAATAAATACCTAGTCACCTGTTTCTCTAGGCATATCAATATTAGGTTAAATAGAATAGTAACCCTCTTTAAATATAATATGAAAAATGGTCCTTTCACCAGTGGCTGCCATCTTGACACGGTCATTCATTCTGTTCTCTGTCCCTTCCCCTGGTCTGGCAATGCTTCTTGTCTCTCTTTTATCTTTTTGTGATCTTGCTTCCTCTTGGTCTCCTTACCTTTATACTACAACATCAATTGGATTCATTATGAAACAATGATTAAATGGAATAAGCATGATAACTATAGAAAACAGATAAATGATAGCAAGTATTTCACAATTATAGAATTTAGAGCTGAATTCCACCTTAAAGAGTTGACTAAGAGAGTGGATGGGTGTAGAAAAGACATTGCCATTTACATGAATTCTCCTTCTCGTATAAATATCAAACACTTGTAAAATGTCAGTGCCAAAGAAAACCTTAGAGATTATTCTTCTCCCTTAGTGAATCAAAAATAGATATTGATGTTCTACTATATGTTGGGCAGTGTTCTTCAGCATTGGGATATAGTAGTAAACAAGACAGAGAAAGCTCTAACCCTCATGGTGCATATACCTTAAAAACAATTTTGAAAATTATTGAGGTATGTTAACATATAATCTATTAGTTTCAGGTGTACAGTATAATGCTTTGATATTTATATATATTGCAAACAATCACTGCAATAAGTCTAGTTGACATCCATTACTGTACATAGTTACAAAAATGTTTTTCTTGTGATAAGAACTTTAAGAAATACTCTCAGTAACTTTCAAATATGCAATACAGTATTATGAACTGTAGTCACTATGATGTACCTTATAACCCCATGACTTAACCTTATATATACTATATTTTTCTATATATATATGTATTATGATAAAGTTTAATTTAAATATTAGGCACAGTAAGTGATTAACAATAATAAAATAGAACAATTATAATAATATACTGTAATAAAAGCTATATGAATGTGGTCTCTCTATATCTTAAAATATCTTATTAGATTGTACTCATCCTTCTTACCATGATGATATGAGATGAAAACAATGCCCACGTGGTGAGATTAAGTGAGGTGAATGATGTAGGCATTGTGACTTAATGTTAGGTTAGGTTACTGTCGGGAGCATCTGCTTCCAGACTTTGATTGACTGAGGGTAACTGAAACCAAAGAAGGTAAAACCACAGATAAGTGGGTTTCCTGTAATTATCATAACAGATGAGGGGAAAGAGCTTTAAGAAAGGAAGTAGGGACACCTGGGTGGCTCAGTTGGTGAAACGTCTGACTTTGGCTCTGGTCATGATCTCATGGTTTGTGAGTCTGAGTCCCACATCAGGCTCTGTGTTGACAGCTCAGAGCCTGGAACCTGCCTCAGATTCTGTGTCTCCCTCTCCCTCTGCCCCACCCTGGCTTGTGCTCTTTCTCTCTCTATCTCTCTCAAAAATAAATAAAACATTTAAAAAAGTGTTTAAAGAAAGGAAGTAATTTCTTTATTACTTTATATTCTTTATTACTTTATAATACAAAAAGTATTAATATTCTTTATATAAATGAAACAAGGCTCTAAATGGGGAGCCTTTTGACATTCAGTTCTATTCTTTTCCCACCACAGTACTAGTTATGAGCAACTCACATATGACCATAGTTTTCTTGGATCTCTCCACTGTGCTCTTTGGCCCTGACCACTGCTGAGGCTTATTGTCAGGGAACGCATTTATGTTTAAAATTGTAGAAAATAAATGATCTGATTGCCATTCTGTTTATCCATGTAGGATTTTCATACGCTTCACTGTGGTATCATTTCCTTTCATTCCACATTATAGGATATTCACTAAAAATTCGGCAGCAATATTTGGGCTGACATACATAAGAAAAATTTATCTGAGCTTGGGTATGAGACTGTCCCCTTGGGAAGGACACGAGTCTTTCAACTGCAATCTGAATGTTATCCACAGTTGTGCCAAAATTATATAGTGAAAATAATTACACATTTGCTTGTCTAAAACCATTCACCAAATGGTAAAAAGTAATCTCTTTTACCAGCTGATGCTGAGCTCTGTGTTAAATCAGAGGCTTTATACTAAAAAAATGTGCTGTTCTGTGGGAAATACAGGGCTCCTCTAAAATGTCTCATTAAAAACAATTAAGAGGCTATTAGCTGTTGCACAAGAAAAATAATTCAACTATTAATCTTCATGCTTAAGTACTGACAGGTGGAAAAAGAAACCTACTGAAACCACAGGATAGTTGTCTAAAAAGGAAAGAAAATTCCCTCTTCTTCTGCATTTTCATACACCATGTGTGCAGAATAATTTTGTTTTGCATACTTTCACCCAAATATGATAGAGTCATAGAAGGTAAAAAAGTAAAACTTAGAACTGTAACTCACTTTAGAACTCACTTAATTTAGAATCGTTGATTTCAAGTCACCTGTTTTACAAATGAGGCAACTAATATTCAGAAATGAGAGGGTCCTTCTCTTTCCCTTTCTCTCTCTCTCTCTCTACTCCTCACAGGATTTCTCTCTCTCTTTCCCTCTCTCTGCCTCTCACTCACTTGTGTCCTCTCTGTCAGAGAAAAAAAAATAAAAAAGAAAGAAATGAGAAGGTCTTCTAAAGGTCACGTAACAGGTTAATGGTATGTCAGGATAAGAATCAGACCTGATGGTGTTCATAAGGCTCATTTCACCTCATTTCTCCTTGTCTCTGTAGAAAGTCTACATTTTCTTCAGAAATCTGATCTCAGAATATCATACTTTGTATTTCAGTAAAGGAAGAGACACTTAGAGATCTCCCAAAGAAATTAGTGCTACTAAATGTACAGATACTAATTTTTCCATTGATGATAACTTTTATTTCATGAGATAAAAAGATTAAGACCTTTTCTTGAAAAATAGTGAGGGGGCACCTGGGTGGCTCAGTTGGTTAAGCATTCAACCCCTGGTTTTGGCTCATCAGGTCATGACATCCTGGTTCCTTAGTTTGAGCCCTGTATCAGGCTCTGTGCTGATAGCATGGAGCCTGCCTGGGATTCTATCTTTCCCTCTGTCTCTGCCTCTCCTCTGCACTCTTTGTCTGTCAAAATAAATAGACTTAAAAATAAAATAAAAATAAAATAGTGAGGAGAACACATGATACTTGGCCATCTCTGTGAAATGTATCCTGATTAGGATAGGCCTCCCTGACCCTCTTTTGTGCTACTAATTCTAGGTCTGTGTATTTCTTTTGTATGGTAATGATTGTACCAAATTATTAGACATTTCCTTGTGCCGAAGCTTGAAAAGGAAATTTCCATTTAAAAAATATTTTCAGGGACACCTGGGGGGCTCATTCAGTTAAGTGTCTGCCTTCGGCTCAGGTCATGAGCTCATGGTTCATGGGTTCAAGCCCTGCATTGGGCTCCATGCTGACAGCTTGGAGCCTGGAGCCTGCTTTGGATTCTGTGTATCCCTCTCTCTCTGCTTCTCCCCTACTAGCTCTCTCTCTCTCTCTCTCTCAAAAATAAATAAACATTAAAAAAGTTTTTTTTTAATATTTTCAAATGAATAAGCTTTGGGTCAAAAATTAACGGACTCATTAACCGTATTAACTATCACTGCAGAGCAGCAGGATGAAAAGAGCACTGATGCAGATACAGAGTATTATCATTTTATAATTGCCTTTGGGTATCATGAATTAGAAAGAGAGATAATTAATCAAGTTTTGTTTACAGTAGGTGCTTTTCTATATATTTTAGTTTAGTTTTTTTTTTTTTTAATGGAAGAGTGTACAGCCAGATTGGGGGGGAAAAAGCCTGCTGTTAATACAGTCACAAATAGCTTATATTTCCTACAACAGTTTATCATTTTGTTGGGGTGGAAAAATTTTTATATACCCTTCAAGCCTCTTCTATCTATTCTAATAATTAAACTGACATGAGACAGATTCAAAAGAAAAAATAACCAAAGTTTAATTATTTTATCACAAAATCCCAATAATAAAATCAAGACCCAAATAAGTGACCAAAGCAGGCAGTTTAGGCAAAGAGACAAAAATTGTGAGAAATTGACAGGACAAGGAGAACTTATGTTCAAGAGCTTCACTTAGTAAGAAATTCTAAACAGAATTTGGGCTGTGGTAGTAAATTCATAAAAGTAACAAGGTTTGTTTATATAGCCTCTCTGCTCTGAATCTGCTATCTCTGGTGATAAGGAAGTCTCCTTATCTCCTGATACTGGGAGGGTTCTTTTCATATGAGAGATTTATTTTCTGCTTTTTGGAGACAAGAAGGGTGGTCCAGGTGTTCTTAACACTGGTTGTTTCCTAAGTAACTTTAATACAAAATAATTAATATGCTAAAGTGGCACATTTGCTAGTGACCCTGTTCATGGCCCCCACAATATTTAGACAGTGTTTGCTAATGTACAAGATTTCTCCATGTAATCATTTTTTTTTTTATCTTTCAACAATTCTGTCAGACAGATAAAGCAGGGATTATTATTCCCATTCTGTAGGTGATTTGTCGTAAATAAATGAAGAAGCTGAGACTTTTGCGTGAACCTTCTTCCCCTGCTCATATCACCTCTTTCTTTGGAGTCCCCTAGGATTTAAGGCTTTAAACATAAGGTGATCAAAATCCCAGTTTATTAGATCTTTGTTCCCATCTCAGAAGAATTTCCTGGACAAAGCAGCAAAGTTTAAACTAAAAATTATTAGATGTGGAGTTATTAATTCCAGTTCAAGTTTAACTTTGGGGAAAATCACCAAACTCTAGGGGTCACTGATCCTTTAAATTGGCGACATCCATCAGGACGTGTCTGGTAACTCTGTCACTAAGAGAGTTGAGTCACTTCTCAAAGACTTTAATTGTTTGACAGAAGTCTAATATTCATAACAAGGTAGTTCACAATAAAGGATTATAGCCAAATCCCCATTTAAGCTGCTGGGTGTTATCCTCTTTTCTGAAGGGAGTATTCTAGGCCTCATGTTAAAGATGATTCCTACCAGGAGCACTAGAGCCAGTAGAGCTGAGTGGCCCTTTATATCCAGAAAGAGTTTCCATCTGAAGTGTTTATAGAAGGGGAAAACATAATATTTCTTTGTTCCATCAAAGGTTCACAATACTTTGTGCACTGATGATCAATACAGAGGTTTTCCCTGCCTTTCCTACACATGTTAATAATAATAATAATAAATTGAACCAGTCCTATTTTGCTTCCTCTGGTTATGTTGCCATGACTAAAAAAGCTTTTTGATGATGTCTGTGAAAATGTCCCTATGACTAAAAGGTATATATGATATGTGCTGGATAGCTAGTTTATGCCAGCACACCCTGAATGCCCCTGTTAATCACTATCTTGAGAATGCAGAGATCCCTTCCTCCCTCTATATTCCCACCAAGAAGAATGTGTAGAAGAATGTATTCTTCAGTCTTTCAAGGTCAGGGACCCTGAGGGTAGCAGACCTGGAACATATCCCTTATAACAAAGAGTGTCAGGATGGCAGGACTTGATCTCCTGGGAATTCTGGCTTGCAAAGGGGAAGGGCTGCACATACTTGCTAGGGTAAGTTGCGATGCTATAAAATCTTGCTGCATGTAGATCCCAGCAGCACATGCCGTGTCCAATTGGCTGTTTCTGGACTCCCTGTCTGTAAGTTACTGTCTGGATTGCTGTCTCTGGGTCTTTTCTTTGACTTCACTGTGCCATCCCTACCCTTGGCTTCGAGTCTGCTGGGGTGCAGCCACGTGAGGTAAAACTGAGAAGTTAAACTAGAATGTTGGATTGCTCAAGAGTGAACATGGGCAGATAGAAGTGTTTAAGGTGTACATAAACACCTAGCTATATATACACAGACACACTGAGCTTGCATTCTCAACTACCAGTAATGGCTGTTTATTAGGAGGAAGGGCAGGATATATCAATAACGTGTAATTATTAACATTTCTGTGTACAAGTCATTGCTTTGTCTTTTAACCATAGACATTCTGTCCTAACTCTATGCATATATATGCTCTGGTAAAATGATACACTGTGGTTGTTCTATTGGTTTAAGGCTAATGTAGGTTTTGGTTTTTGAAAGTTATTTGTGCTAAGGAAGCCCATTCAAGACAATAATACCAAGCAAAAGGAGCAAACCATTAAACTGAAAAGAATTTAGTATTAATATCCTCTAGTTTTTAGTGGCAGATAATCAGTGGTCAAAGTATTGGCCATATTGAACATTCATTAAGTTTAGGAAGCTGAGCACTTATCCAGTAGACATTACCTTTGGAAATTAATATGAAAGGTATTTTTTACATATTATAGTTGGTTTGCCAAAGACGAAAATCTTCTGTCTTGCCATACAAGTAATTAGAAATTTAGATTTATTGTTCCCCTACCCCTTCTTGACCCCAAATGTAAGGGGCAAACAGGATGTGATTCAGAAGAAAACAAGGACAATTCCTATTTGGTTTTCTGGGCAGCCATCCAAGCAAGCTCTCCTCACTGCAGCTTTGAAGTATGACAAAGAAATAGCTGCCGCAGGTGGTATAGCAGCAAGATGCCTTCACACTGCAGAAGAATCTCATCAAGGAGAATCAGCTTGGCGAGAAATATTACTGAAGTGATTTGAAGTGATGGTGTTTCAGAAGGGAATTGCTAAATAGAATTCAAAAGATTACTTAGGTTGACAGTTGTGATGAAGAGTCTTTCCTCTGATATCTAATCCTTCTCTTAGCCTTCCACTCTCATGTTTGTGATTTAGAAATTCATTGTAGCTTATTTAATGTGTTTTGAGTTAGTTAAATAAAATAATATGCTATATTAAATGATATTTTCTCTTTTATCTGCAAATTTTGTGAAATAGATAGAAATACCTCTTTTTTGGTCTTGATGTTTTAAGTCATCAAATGGAAATAATATTTTTTAAGTTTATTTATTTAGAGAGAAAGAGGGAGAGTGGACGAAGGGCAGAGAGAGAGAGGGAGGGAGAGAATCCCAAACAGGATTCATGCTGTCAGCGCAGAGCCTGACATGGGGCTGATTTCACAAAGTGTGAGATCATGAACCAAGTCTAAATCAAGAGTCAGATGCTTAAATGACTGAGCGACCCAGGTGCCCTAATAATACAGTTTTAATTTAGACATCAATTAAGAAGAATATTTATAAAATTAAGTCTATATTTTTGTAAAGTTTCAAAGGAAACAATTGCATATATACATGGAGTGCTTTATTTGTGTGTAGGAAAATTCCTATAATCACCTCAAATAAATGCATTATCTGTATATCAACCAAGCTTTCATATTCTTAAAGACCTAAAAAAATAAAATTTTAATGACTTTTATTCAAAACATCTGATAAGTGGTATGATAGATAAATATAATAATGATTTCATGTTTCTAAAGCAGATTTATTACATTGCGGAGAAGAATGCCATTCATATGAGATACATAGAAAGAAATATGAATGTTAAAACAATGAGAATTAGCAGAGATCTGTATACTTCTGAATTGGCGAAACATGTTTCGATAAGTGGGGGATTATATCATTATGAGAAAGTCCAGCCTCATTTCAATCAGGGACTTCTAATATTATTCTTTCTGTCACTGAACGTAGAGCTTTTATCCCCTACAAATTAATATTCCAAATCTAAAGACGGAAACTCCCTTGCTGCAATTTACTAAAAGAAATTCTAATGAATTTAATACGGTTATTAAGAACCTTATGTATTTAACCTACTCAGTTGGAAGCTGCCTGTGGATGGAACTTATCAATCTGTTCCCTTTCCCCTGAATATTATTGGAGAAATGATTCACATTTGGCCTCAGACCAAAATATTTGCTTCTCTAAAACTTCACTCAAGAAACATTTTAGACATCTATGTCACCCCATCATTCCTAAAATTCTGTGATGAAGGACTCTGCTATTTTGAGTTAAGCATCTCTACTCACTGGAATTACTGAGTGGATGTGCCCTAGTTATTAAATGAGATAGATTTAAAGTGTGCATTTTTCACATCTGTTCTTTCTTTGATAGACAAATTATTGAGGGTATAACCATTTGGCTTTACAAAGTGGCATTTTGGATACCATAGTGATTTTAAAGGGAGGGAGATTTGTGAGCTAAGGATTATTACTGTGTTGGGAGCTGCTGGTTTCACTTGATGTCTAAGTGGGCTATGGTTAGAGGTGTTATAAGTAAATGGATGATATAGAAAGGCTCCATGCCTTCTCAGGGGCAATTCTTCTGTGAAGTCAGCATGGCTCAGTGTCTTATTTTTAATTTTGCAAGTGCAGAAAATTGGTTTATAGACTTTCTCAACTTTTAGAGATTAATTCACTTTAATCAGAATTACTTGAAATTGACAGAAGCCAAATGTATGTGGCAAAATTAATTTTTCAGTGGTTCAAAAATTCTTTTTTTGTCATTTAAATTTGGTATTCAGAGTACATGGGAAATAAGAACAGTCATCATAATAGCTTCTTGAGTATGGATTAGAGTATTTGGATACTGGTGGCTGGAAGATAGTCCTTCTTGGTTTGAGAAATTGAGCAGAATCAAAACAATCAAAATATACAGATATTTTTTTAAGTGCACACATTTTATTGTGTGCATTTCTACATGTTATTTTTTGTTTTATTATTCTTAAAAATGATTTGACATGGCTAACTATATGTGATGTAAAATGAGGCAAAATTTTAAGTACCTCATTCAGTTGGAACCACTTGATAGCTATAAATAAATAAAATCTGTTTCTAATGTGTGTGAATGTGGGCAAATATATATAAGAGCTTACATGCAGGCACACTCACACTATATATATACATGATTATGTACATGCATTTGTCAAAACTACTGTGAAATACTCCCATCTAGTTCATCAGGGGAGACACGATGTTCACCTTGCTTGCTTGATTGACTCTAGCTCATGGTATGGGATCGAGGATTAGACTGAAACTCAGCTTCTAAGAGCATCTAATTCTCTGGTCCTGAATAACTCAACTCCAGGTTTAGTTATTTGTTTTTCTAAAGGGGCAAAGATTGAGCTGGTACAACTGATAGAGGTTCTGTGAAAAAATTCTACGCACTAAAAGAATGACATGCATATAATACTAAAGAGCGAACGAGAACATTTATTTGTAGATTTATGTTATGAAACAAATCAATTTAACACAGCTTCTGGTTTTTGTTCTCGATATAATTCAATAAACCATAGGATCTATGAACTAAGTCCAAAGATGAGATAAAACAACAATCTAAGACAACAGACTGAGAAGAAAAGGCAGCTGGCTTAGAGGCGGAAATAAAGAGAGAACCACATGAGATAAGAAACTGTGAAGAAACTGAAATTGCTATCATAAAGGCATCTAGTAACCCTGGTTGAAAATGTCATCTGGCTAGAAGAATCTAATAGATTTTGCCCAACTTTTTTTCCCAAAACAATTCATAAAGAAATGCCTTTCATAATATTGAGAACAAAGATTGATAGAAAACTAAGCATTGAGAAAATAATTAAGAGATATTTTTACTGCAGTCAAAAAATTGCCACATAGATTTCTGTTCCAACTTGCCTCAGGACCTTTGCATTTGCTTTTTCTTCTGCTTTGAATATTCATCGCAACTCCATGAGTTGACTCCTATTGATTCTTCATATCCCTCTACAAATGTCAAATCCTCAGAGAAGCCTTTGCTGAAGGCTGGATTAGGTCGGATCCTTTTTTTCTTTCTTTCTTTTTTTTTTTTTTTAATTTTTTCTTGACAATAAGCTAGCCCACTAGAATGAAAGATAAAGGGAGCAGGAAATTTGTCTTTATTCACTGATCTATCTGCAAAATCTGGAAAAGGGGTTGGACAAAGATGGTACTCAATGAATTTTTTTTGACTAAATGAATGAATTATTAAATGTCAATCAGAATCTGTTATAATTTTTTGCCCTTTTTTTTAATGTTTTTTAATTTATTTCTGAGAGAGAGAGAGAGAGACAGTGTGAGCAGGGGAGGGTCAGAGAGAGAGAGAGCTACAGGATCTGAAGCAGACTCCAGGCTCTGAGCTAGCTGTTAGCCCAGAGCCTGATGCGGGGCTCGAACCCACGAACCGTGAGATCATGACCTGAGCCGAAGTCTGCTGCCCAGCCGACTGAGCCATCCAGGCACCCTGCCTGTGTGTTTTATTTTCTGTTTCCTTATTTGATCAATTAGCTTCATGAGGCTGGGTCCATGCACTGTGTCTATTTTGGTCACCACTGTATGTGGAAACAATGCAGAACACTTGGCACATCCTAGGCAATTAAATATTTGGGGAATATTTATTGGGCATTGGACAAACACTATAGACAAAGGCAGAAATATGTAAAGCCCTAGTAGCACTCATCACTAAGAATTCTAGCTATTCAAAAGGGTTCTATGCAGTTATGCTGTGAGGAAAAGGAAGGAAGAACTACCAAAGGACAGACATATCCTACGTGGAGGACTAATGCAATCTTGGAGGTGTGCATTTTAATCTGCTCTCCACTTGAGGTTTATAGATGGCATTTAACAGTCACATCAATAGACAGAGTGAGACATAAAGCAATCCATTAACCAGTCTGTTAGCAAATCCAAGTTTATACAGATTCCATGTTGTCTGAGGATATATAAAGATAATCATTTGGAGGGGCCAATTTGCGATTTCTACAGAGCAAGAGACAAGGATATTGAGAGGTATAAAATTCCTCTGAAAGTAGTTTATAATACAGAAGAAAATTTTAGAAGTTTTTTTGACCTCCTCAGAAGAGAAGATATGGAACTCCATGGATTAAGAGTGGTCTTAAAGAAAGAATAGTTTCAGATAAAAAGCAACTAAATATTATACAGAATGAAATAGATGAGATAGGAAAGGATATTGAAGAAACGAAAATGCCATATTAGAAATAAGTCAGACAGAGAAGGACAAATATCATATGTTTGCACGTATAGGAGGATTAGGAGGAACTTAACTGAGAACCATGGGGGAGAAGAAGGGGGGAAATGGTGGGGGAAAGGGAGAGAGGCAAACCATGAGAGACTCTTGAATGCTGAGAACAAACTGAGGACTGATGGATGTGGGGGGGAGGGGGAGAGATGGGCATGGAGGAGGGCACTTGTGGGGATGAGCACTGGGTGTTATATGGAAACCAATTTGACAATAAACTATTTGTAAAAAGAAAGAAAAAAAAATAAGTCAGGGGTGCCTGGGTGGCTCAGTCAGTTAGGTGTCAGACTTTGGCTCAGGTCATGATCTTGTGGTCTATGAGTTTGAGCCCTTCTTTGGACTCTGTGTTGACAGCTGAGAGCCGGAGCCTGCTTCGGTGTCTCCCTCACTTTCTGCCCCTCCCATGCTCACACTCTGTCTCTTTCTCTCTGTTCCTCTGTCTCTCTGTCTCTCAAAAAATAAAAATAAACATTAAAAAAAGAAAGAAGTCAGTACTGGACATGGTAAAAATCATACCTTATTCTGAGGACATATATATCAGTAACATGAGATACAAATTTGAGAATATCTTCTAAAATAGTCTATAAAGATAAAAAAGTCATTAAAATTATGAGAAAGAAGATGGTAATTGTGGAAACTTTACATTGTAATGCTAACACCCAGATTTGGGACATTTTGAAATAATGACTGGATGAATGGATCAGAAGCAATAGAAAAAGAACATTTCTTTGACATAAGACATGACAATGCAAATCAAAAAGAACATAGTATCTTAATGGTTAGGCAATGGGAAAGATATTAGCACCAAGACATCCTCAGGCAAAACACTTTAACTACACTGATAATTTAAAAGGATAAAACATGAAAAATAGAACATATGCTTTGATTTTCAGCAATACTGAATGCTAATAGAAAATGTCCATTTTGAGGGAAATTATTGTCATCCAAGACTTGCTGCCAAGTCATTTTTTCTTTATGAAGAAAACAAGACTCAAAAACATATTGGCTCAGAAAATATACCACCCGCACATCCTTCTTCTCAAAAAAAAAAAAAAAAAAAGGACCCACAGACTTTTCAAAATGTCTTCTAAATAACTGATCACGCAAAGTTAAGAGCCAGGTACAGGGATGCTTCTGGCATAAACTCTAATTATGATGGTGAGTATGCATGCAAAGATTAGAAAACAGAACAAAATGTAGCACATAATTTTAAAAACATTATTTTAAGAAATATTTAAAACTGAATGAGGGTTGGGGCACCAGGGTGGCTCAGTCAATTAGGTATCCAACTTCAACTCAGGTTGATCTGAGCGGTTCACAAATTCAGATCTTGCAGTTCACAAATTTGAGACCCGCTTGGGGCCCTCTGCTGACAGCCCAGAGCCTGGAGTCTGCTTCAGATTCTGGGTCTCCCTCTCTCTCTCTGCCCCTCCCCAGCTCATACACTGTCTCTCTCTCTTAAAACTATGTAAAACATTAAAAAAATTTTTTTTTAAATGTTTTTTATTTATTTCTAGGAGAGAGAGAGACAGCGTGAGCAGGGGAGGGTCAGAGAGAGAGGGAGTCACAGACGGAAACAGGCTCCAGGCTCTGAGCTGGCAGTCAGCACAGAGCCCGACGCGGGGCTCGAACCCACGAACCGCGAGATCATGACCCGAGCGAAAGTCGGACGCTTAACCAACTACGCCACCCGGGCGCCCCCAAAATTTTTTTTTTTAACTGAATGAAGGTAAAGAAGAAATGACCATTGTCATCAACCAATTGCTGAAATAAAGGAGAGCTAAAAAACAAACTCATACATACTTGATTCTGGTGAGCTTCCCTGTTATCCAGCAAATGCATAGGTAATGATAATTACTTGTTAATCATTGTCCCATCTGTTTTTTCATATATGAATTCATTTTATTTTATAAGAAATATTGCTTGGATAGTATTTTTACAGGAATGTAATCAAACTTTTAGCTGATATAAACAGGATGTATACCTTCCAGAGACTAGAAAAGACAAGGAGAAGAACACAAAGGAAATCATAAGAATGTATAAACAAATAGAAAGAGGAGAACAAGATAGCATAAATGAAAGCTAAATATTTTGTTTCAAAATATAAATGAAAATGAAGCTAATCTTAAAATAAAAGGAAAGACTCTCAAACTGGATTAAAACTATTTGTGGCTTACGTGAGTCATGCCAAAATGAAAGTTTTATGAATATGGTATGTAAAACCTGGGCATTATCTCAAAGCAAATAATTCATGCAAGGGATAATGATAATATGAAAAGGACCAATTCAAAGCAAAGCTCTCATGACAAAGACAGTCATCTCACATTAATAAAAGTTATAATTAGCAATGAAGATTTATCCAAGAAGCCTAATATTTTGCAACTCAGCCAAGGCAAGTTTTTTTTTTTTTCTTTTCTAAAAAGGTTTATTTATTTTGAGAGAGAGAGAGACAGAATGAGCTGGGGAGGGGCAGAGAGAGAAGGAGAGACATAATCTAGAGCAGGCTGTGAGCCATCAGTTTAGAGCCCGATGCAGGGCTAGACCTCACGAACTGTGAGATCATGACCTGAGCTGAGATCAAGAGTAGGACACTTAACAGACTGAGGCCCCCCCACCCCCAGGCACCCATAAAGGCAAGTGTTTTTCCTGGCACACATTTACCTGTAGTTTCTCCACACTATATTAGGACTTCCTACAACTGTAAGTAATCCAGACTCTGACTGACTTCCTGAGAATCGTCAGCCTTATCCACCAACCAGAAACTTCCTGATGTTAATTATTTTGGCAACTGTCATTTAAGCCCGCCACACTAAAACTGGTTTTCCTTCTGTGCTATATTCTTATCACCATAATGTTGGAGTTTCTTTCCCTTTAACTCAAACTCTTCCTAATCTCTTAATCTTCCAAACATTACCACAATATTCTCTGGGCCCTATGTTTTTGGTAACCAACTTTGCTACTTCTTGCCCTTCACTGAAAATAGTCTCTCTTCTAGGAACACTATTTCCACTGCATCTGTCTTAAACAGATGGTGCTCATTTCTCTCACACCCCATACCAACCAGGGTAAGGAAGTGGTATCTGCATGTTCCTACAAGCGCAGTGGTTTTTCTAGGCCATTGCTGTTTTACTCATTTTACTCATTTACTCAGGAAAAACACTGTTCCTATGAGGCATGACCTTCAAGTCTTCTGTCTTCTATCTGTCTTTATTACTACCACCTAGTCACTGCTACATATGACCAGGTCAGTAGATTGTTGTTCAGCCTAGATTCCAGTGCTGATCCCTTCAACCATTTGCTTGTCAAATCCTCAACTACATGTTTATCCTTTGTTTTTACCTGTAACACATTCACTCCAGAGCCATCCATATGTCATCTTCTTACTGCTATATTCTAAATTGGATTAAAACCTTTCTAGGCACTAAAGTTAAAATACTTCCCCTTATACTCCACCATATGCAGTTCAAAATAAACACAATTTTAAATCATAAAATAAACTTAAAGCATCCAGAAAATTTTTGATTTTTTTCCCCCTCTCAAAATGACTTCCATGATTTTGCTCATGTTATTTGCTAAGTCTCCACATTGGGTAATTCAGTACTTATCAGATTATACCACTCCTGGATAATATGGATAAAATCACACTATCTTCGACTTGGTGCCTATTACAGTTACATTGCTGTATATAATAAATTATGACAGTTAAGTATAATACCATTGTTTTGTTATGCTCATAAATTCTGTAGGTCAGGAATTCAGAGACAAAGAATAATAGAATGGCTTATCTTCATTTTTTAATATCTAAGACCTCAGAAGGAAAATAACTTATGGGGTTATTTTACCATTAGGCACTGGAATCAGTTGGAGACACTTTCACATCTATGTCTGGTGATTAACACTAGCTATTGACTAGAGCTTTTGGCCAAGGAATCTATACACTATTTCTTCATGTAGTCCGGGCTTCCTCACAGCATGGGAACTTACAAGTAGTTGAACTTCTTCTTCCACAGTAGATCAGTACTCCAAAAATGAGTGCCATAGGTAACAAAGCAGAATCTATATATTATTTGTTCTGGCCTATCCTTGGAAGTTATACAGTATCATCTGACAAATTCTGTTACTTACAGTGAGTTATAAGTTTGTCCATATTCAACTGAAGAGACAAAAATATATCTCTTGATGGGAGAATACACACCATGAAAAACAAAAACCAATGAAACAACCATTTCAATGCCATTCTAAATGTGTGGTCTTCTTTCTTAGATCGACCTGTAACAGTATCCTAAACATTTAGAGTGACTGATTCAAAAATTTACCCATTTTAAAATTCCTACATCGCCCTCAGTACCCAGAATACTAAAATGACCCCCTCCCCCCCCAACACACACCCAATGATCTATACACTTGTGTAATTGATACTTTTGAATGTGGTAGGACCTGTAACTGCTTCTATACAATAGGATATAGCCAAGATGAGGGCTTTTCCAGATGCAATTAAAGTCCCTAAACAGTTGACTTTACATTAATCAAAAGGGAACTTAACCTGGGTAAGCCTCATCTAATCAGGTAAGACCCTTAAAAGAGAGTTTAGAGATCAGAGAGATTTTCCTGATTGCTTTGAAGAAGTAAGTATCCATGAATTGCAGAAGTAATGAAATGAATTTGCTAACCACTTGAATGAGCCTAAAAGTAGAGTTTTCCCCAAGAGAGGCTCTAAATGAGAACATTGGTTGGCCAAAACCTTGATTTCAACCTAGTGAGATCTTGAGTTAGGGCCCAACCAAGCTATGCCCATATTCCTAACTCATAGAACGTTTGAGATAATAAATGCATATTGTTTTAAACTATTAAATTTGTGGATATTTGTTGCAGAGCAATAGAAAACTAATGCATTGCCATAACTCAGTGACTATCGGACAATATTCTCCCTTCCTGCTTTCTCCATAAAATAGAAGTCTCCAGATAGGAATTCACTTCTCTCTGATTACATTTGAAATTTAGTTGTCTGTCACATCAGAACTTTGTTTCTTTTCCTTCTATGAAGATAGAAGTGCTTCCTTTCTTCACTTGATTAATTCCCTGAAGTAGAAATTATAACACTCCTATTCCCTGAACATAATTAAATCCTATTTAATTTATATAAGTTATAACAGAACAATAAGCAAAACAACAAAAAGTTTATCATCTTGGGGTTTACAAAATTCCCAGTAATATTGGGAATTTTATTGATTCCCTATGTGAAACAATAAAAAGTGAAGTATATAACTTGGAAATATCTATTTCCAGCTGAGAGACAGTAGTTTGTGGTAGACCAACATGCATGCCAAGAAAAACTAGAAAAACAGCATAAGCTGTTTGTTGCGTGAGCAGATTGTTGAGTTTCAGAGACATCCAGGTCTTGAAAGGTCATGAATCTTATAAGGGGATTTTACTAATATGAGCCCAGTGTCTCTTTGTCACTGGTTAAATCTAAAACTGTAGGTAGTGACAGTCTATAAAACTGGAGAGAGGATGCCTAATTAGAGACAGGAGGCAACAGAGACCTCCATGGTTTTGTTAGACTGGAGACAGAAAATGGTCTGTCCAAATTCTTGAACCAAGAATATGGAGACAATGGAAGTATGTAGCAATGAGCCAAAAATTCTGAGCTATATTTTTCTTTGAGGATTTGTCACTTAAACTGTACTGGCTAAGAGGATGTAAAGACATGGAGAAATAGATAACTCAGAAGAAAATTTGGAAGCTTTATTGTGCTACGGGAACACTACCTGGAGTTCTGGCCTTAACAAGATTGAGGATTCTGGTGAAAATTTCCACGCGTATGCTCTGGTCATTCCTGGGAGACTATGCATCAGAAGTGGATGATAAACCGAAGGTATTCAAAAATCATAAAACCTGGAAATTATACTTCAACCTAATAAGTGATGGAGTTGAAGAGAGATGCTCCTGTTGTAGTAAACTGTAGGGGACAAGGAAAACTGCCATGGAGAGTCTGTACAAGTTTTCCTACCTGTTGTCTAGAATTCAGAAAAAGGTCACAAGGCAGATCAAGGAAATGGACCAAAAATAATAAAAATGGACAACAGAAACAATATCTGTTGAAGCTATCAGATGCCTATTTTAGAATAGCTGTGATTAATACGTTCAAGGAAATAGATGGTAAGATAGAAACACTGGCCAGACAACTGAAAGTTCTTAAAAGAAAAAAATAGAAATTACAGATTTAGGGGCACCCGGGTGGTTCAGTCGGTTAAGCCTCCAACTTTGGCTCAGGTCATAATCTCTCTTGCTATGGGTTCGAGCCCTGTGTCGGGCTCTGTGCTGACAGCTCAGAGCCTGGAGCCTGTTTCAGATTCTGTGTCTCCTTCCCTTTCTGCCCCTCCCCCATGCGTGCTCTGTCTCTCTCTGTCTCAAAAATAAATAAAACAAAAAAAATTAAAAGCATAAATTACAGACTTAAAATACATTTCAATGCATATATTGAAAGTAATAATTCAATAGTAGGGACATTCTTTTTTTTAAGTTTATTTATTTATTTTGAGAGAGAGAGCCTGTATGTGTGAAGAGGGGAGGGGCAGACAGAGAGGGAGAGAGAATCCCTAACAGGCTTCGTGCTGTTAGCACAGAGCTGATGTGAGTCTCAGTGTCACAAACCCACAAACCATGAGATCATGACTTGAACTGAAATCAAGTGTTGGACGCTTAACCAACTGAGCCACCGAGGTGCCTCAATAGTAGGGACATTCTTAATGCGAAGATTATTAATCTAGACAACTACTGTCCAGAATAGTGGACACTAGACACATATGCCTATTGAGCACTTTGGAAAGTGGTGATTCCAAATTAAGATGTGCTGTTAGAATAAGGTACACATTGGATTTCAAAGACTTAATACATAAAATAATGTAAAATCCTTTATTGTTGTATTGTTAAATATTAAAGGGAAACTGCTTCAGGCTAAATAAAATATATTACCAAAATTATTTCAACTGTTTGTTCTTTACTTTTTAAAATGTAGGTATAAGAAAATTTAAAACTACATATGTGGCTTGCATTCATTTCTGTTGGAAAACACTTACTTAGAAAGTAGATTATAGAAAGTTACTAAATTGATGCAAAAGAAAATAATGGAAAATCATTGAAAAAGTATAAACATATATAGCTTATGGAATAAATGTCAAAATGTGTGTAATTGGAAATCCCAGAAGGAGAGAGAGAGAGAGAGACAGACAGACAGACAGACAGTGGTGCAGATGCAATAATTTAATAGATAATAACAGAATTTCCCAAAATCAGTAAAAGAAATTAATAGAATCAATAGTTCCAGTAAACCTCTAATAAGAAAGGGAAATGAAGTTGATAAATTGGGAAATTTCATGATAGAAGATTAAATACATGAGAAAGATAGAAAACTTTTAAATATTATAGACTTAAAAAGGTAGCTTCATAAAATAGAAATAAAAATCGAAATAGACATACCAACAATCATATTTTAAGATTTTAAGTGGAAGATTTTAAGACCTCCATTAATAACAGACAAATAATTGTAAGAATAGGGACATACTGAAAAAACATTTAAAAATGCTAGCATTTCCTCCAGATTCAAAATGATTTCTGCCAACTAAACTCCAATTTAGCTTTTCCAAAGTTCTCTCAAAAACTTCCATATAGGTACAGGAAAAGAAGAACCTAACATAATTTCCACAAGTTGGATGCATGATGCCAGCTTCATGACAGAATTAATACAAAATATGAAGCAGTCAGAGCTTGAAAATTCCTACCAGAACCTCAGTGCATGGTCTAACTCAACAGTTTCTTCAAAATGAAACCTGACAAATGGTATGAAGATACTATACCTTTCTGAAGGTTAGAATAGAACCAGTAATAATAACACATAAAACTGGGATTCTGTTTCTCCTTTTGCCACTATTAAGCTGCTCTGTTATGCATAGGGCTTACTTCTGCATTTTACATTGAAAAATAAAGGGAGCAAATTTGTAATGCTCCTCCTTACCCTTTCTCTACTCCTTGTGTATATAGTTTACAAAAGTCTATCTGAAATAAACAGTATTTGTCCTCCAGGAATATATCTTTAAGGCTGAAATGTAGGGTCTTGGATATCCCAAGAACAGAGGCCTTTTCAGAAGTTTCTCAACACCACATGTGATGCCTCTGCCAATGACTTTTAAGTATGCCTGCCTTACAAACAGGAATGTTAGGGGCACCTGGATGGCACAGTCGGTTAGGCTTCCCTCAGTCATGATCTTATGGTTCGTGGGTTCAAGCCCCATGTTGAGCTCTGTGCTGACAGCTCAGAACCTGGAGCCTGCTTCGGATTTTGTGTCTCCCTCTCTCTGTCTCTACCCCTCCCCTGCTTGCACTCTTCTCTCTTTCTCTCTCTCAAAAGTAAATAAACATTAAAAAATACCAGGAAGGTTACTCGCAGCAAACTGATCTACTGTAACATTGATCACTCTTGTTGTATATTTGGTTAGTGACTAACTTTAGAAATATTTTATTTTTTAAATAAATTGTGGTATTTATTTTTCCTATTTTTATATAGTTTTATTACTATATTTTTCAGTTTCTATGACTACTTTAAATTGTACTGACTAATATTAATGTTCTCTAAAATTATTTCTCTTGCCTCTTAGCCTGCAAAGAGTCTGAGTTTCCTTAAGCAGGGATCACATTAGAATCACCTCTGTTTCTTCATTGCTTAGCATAGTGTCTGACAGTGGCAGACATTGAGGAGCTGTTTGAATAATACATAAAGTATACGTTGTGATGATTGACTGTAACAAAATCCATTGCTATTAATGCCATGTAAGGGTTTTGGCCACTCCGTTGATTGTTAAGATTAAACCTCAAATGACTTTTTATTGATAGTATTTATTTATTACAGACCTTTAAGAATGCATATTTATGTCAAGAGGAAAAGACCCACAAATTTCAAAACATTGGTTAATACCGAAGCAGTTGGCTGCTTGACATTAACATATTTTAGGCGGATTATCTTAAGAGTAGTTTATTGTCATATTCTAGACTCTCTTCAAGGAAAACATCATTTAATTTATTGTGGAATTCAAAAGAATCTTTGCATATACCAACAGATGTTTAAGATCCGATGGAAAAAATATATTGGGAGTATTTTTAGATGTAATTAACACAGCACATGCTATAACTAATTTGTACCTTTAAAAATTGCTTGCAGTAGTTTTCTTCTTTACAAGTAATTTGACCTTGAATAACACAACTTTTGTGGAGTGATATAAAAACTTCTGAATTAGGGGGAGATTTAATCTTGGGTTTTTCTACAGATGTTTTGTTTTTGTGTGTGTTTATTTTCTTTGCTATACAAAAAAGCAGCTTTGAGAAATCAAGATAATGCATCACGAGAGCAATTTAGAGTCAAGGAAAAGTTTTAGATCTTTTAGGTAATTAATCAGGTAATTAATTTTTAAGTCAATTAATTATTACTTTTATCAGGGCACCTGGGTGGCTCATTGGGTTAAGCATCCAACTTCGGCTCAGGTCATGATCTCACGGTTTGTGGGTTCGAGCCCCATGTTGGGCTCTGTGCTGACAGCTAGCTGAGAGCCTGGAGCCTGCTTCTGGTTCTGTGTCTCCCTCTCTCTCTGACCCTCCCCTGCTTACACTCTCTCTCTCTCTCAGAAATAAATAAAACATTAAGAATAAATTATTACTTTTATCATAAGTAAGCATTACAGTTCTCACTGGTGGATCTAGTTACTGGAAAAATAATTTCTTATATAAATACAAGTTTTTGTTATTCTGGTTTGTCATATATGTTTACATATTATTGCTATATTATATTGTAATAGGAGGGCTATTCTAGGACTAAAATTCACTACATTCTATTGTGTTATCCCAGACATCTAAATGTTATTCCATTTATGTGTTCTGGTAAAAAGAAATTTATGTAAAGCAAGTAGATTCCTTAGGAAATTGACTGATACTTAAAATATGCATTCTCCCCTTCATTGAACAAGCATTTACTGATTTCCTGTCATATGCCAAACACTGTTCTGGGCACTGTGGGTATAAGGCTAGTAAGACAAAAATCTCTAATATTGAAGTTCCAAAATAATGAGGATAGGAGAAACAAAAATGGAAAGATGATTATACTTTAAGGTGGAAACTGTAATGATGGAGAATGCAGAGAGTATTATGGAAACATAGAGATCAAATAGCTAATCCAAACTTGGTGATCATAGCTAGGAAGGGAATTTTGGAGAAGGTAATTCTTAAAAAGTCTGAAACAGTAAGTGAAAGATTATGAATTGGAGGGGCGCCTGGGTGGCTCAGGTCATGATCTCATGGTTTGTTAGCTTGAGCCCCACATAGGGCTCTGTGCTGACTGCTCAGAGCCTGGAGTCTGCATTGGATTCTCTGTCTCCCTCTCTCTGCCCCTCACCCACTCTCACTCTCTCTCTCTCTTTCTCAAAAGTAAATAAACATTAAAAAATTAAAAATAAATAAAAATGTTATGAGATCAAGAAGAAATATGTTCCAGGAAGCAGAATAGCATGAGCAGTGGCAAACAGGCAAGAAATAATAGAGTTTGTGCAAAGAATAGTATGTAACACATGTGTTGAAGGGTATTACTCAAAGCAAAGAGAAACTACTAATGAGCTAGCAATAGGCAGCACAAGATCAAGAAGAGCCTACAAAGTAAATTAAGGTCAACAAAATGAACTTGTAGGTAATTCGGAGTTATAATGAGCAGGAGAGTCAGGTGGCATAACAGAATTCTGGAGGAGTATGGAGAATGGTTTGAAATGAACCAGGCTGGAAGCCATCAGAACCTTTGCAGTAGTATGTGAAAGGTCATGAGAGGGTGATAGGAACAGAGTGGGGGCAGGAAGCATGGAGAAGATTTAAGAAATATATAGCTATTAAAATCAGAATCGCATGGCTATTTTGAAAGGAAGAGGACAAAGGTGAGTTCCAGATTGGCACTTTGCAAGACTGTGATTGTGCTAAATTGTCTGCTTTATTTCAAATGTATTACGTGAACAAAAAATTGGAACACTAGCTAGGTGAAAAAAAATGGCTTATTACTTCCAGTAATCAGGACAGTTACCACAAGAGCAGTTTAAAGTCAGGGTACTTTCAGATCTTTTAAGTAATTAAGATAGATAATATTCAGAAATTGAGGTATCACTGGGACACCTGGGTGGCTCAGTTGTTTAAGCATCCAGCTCTTGATCTCAGCTCAGGTCATGATCTCAAAGTTGGTGAGATTGAGCCCTGCATTGGGCTCTGTGCTGACATCATGGAGCCTGCCTCAAATTCTCTCTCTCCCTTTTTCTCTCTGCCCCTCTCCCACTTGTGCACATGCTCTCTTTCTCTCTCAAAAATAAACAAATAAATAAATAAACAAAAAAATCCAATAATTTGAAATAGATTATAGTTCTAAATATAAAAGCCAAAATTAGGGATGCCTGGGTGGCTCAGTCGGTTAAGCCTCTGACTTCAGCTCAAGTCATGATCTCCTCCTGGTTCATGGGTTTAAGCCCTGTGTCGGGCTCTTGTTGGGCCTTGTGCTGACAGCTCAGAGCCTAGAGCCTATTTCAGATTTTGTGTCTACCTCTCTCTCTGGCCCTTCCCTACTCGTGCTCTGTCTCTCTCTCTTTTAAAAATAAACATTTAAAAAAATTAAAAAAGAACCATTGTTAAGAAACTCCTAGAAGAAAACAGGAGAAACTATTTATGACTCAAGGTTTAGGCAGAATTTCTTAGGACATAAAAGGTACTAACCATAGAAGAAATAGATGTATTGGGCTTCATTAAATTAGAATCATAGTGTCCTTAAAAGACACATGAAAATGTAAAGACAAGCCAGATATTGGAGGATAGTATTTGCAAGTCATGTCTAATAAAGGGCTTGTAAACATAACCTCAAAAGGACTTTTACAACTAAATGATAACGTTGCAATCTACCGAATGAGAGAGAGAGCATGGGAGAGAGGCAAAGGGACAGAGAGAGAATCTTAACAGGTTCTATGCTCAGAGTGGAGCCCAACTTAGGATTTGATCCCACAAATAAGATGTCATGACCTGAGCTGAAATCAAGAGTCAGACACTTAACTGACTGATCCACCCAGCCACCCCTTAAGTTGTTTTGAAATACAGTAAGAGAAATGATTTAAGAGTATTTTGTTCTATTGGATATGCTATCCAAGTGTGCCACTATCTTTTATTAAAAGGTTATCTTTTTACACTGAATTACTTTGGTACCTCTGTCAAAAAAATCAGTTGACCACATATGTATGTGTCTATTTTTATACTCTCTATTCTATTTCATTGATGTGTATTTTTATAGTACAATATACAACAGTCTTCTCTTGAAGACTGTTGCATTGACTACTTGGCTTTATTTTTCTGAATTTTTTCTTCAATTTCAATATTATTTTACCTATTTAAGATCACTAGCATTTCCATATAAATATTGGAATAAGCTTGTCAATTCCTACAAAAAGGAAAACTGGTGATGATTATTATTTGGATTATTTTGAACATATAGATCAATTTGAGAAGAATTTAAATTTTAACAGTAAGGAACCTTCTGATCTTTGATCATGACATACCTCTGAATTTGTCTTTTTAAAATTTCTCTCATTGATATTTTGTGGTTTTCAGTATACAAATCTTGCACACCTTAAGTATTAAGGTTTGATGCTATTGTATATTAAGTAGTATTTTTAAATTTAATCTAATTTTTAAGTGCTGTTAATTAGACAACTGAATTGAATATATTGATTTTTATTCTGTTAGCTACTAAACTCACTTAGTGGATCTAATAGCATTTCTTTTTCTATTTTTTGTAGATTTCTTAGCATTTTAATCATACCATACTATAAATGAAATTTAGTTTTTGTCTTACTACTCTATGCTTTTTTTTTTTTTTTTCCCCTCATCTTACTGTGCTGGCTATGACCTTCAGTGTGGTACCAAAAAGCAGTAATAAGAAGACATATTCTTTTATTTTTCACAGTCTTAGGGGAAAAGCATTTAGTCTTTCACCATTAAATATATTAGTTGCAAATTCTTAAATAAATGCTCTTTTTTTCATGGATAAAGTCCCCCTTTATCTTTAGCCTACTGAGAGTTTTTATAAGAAATAAATAGTGCACATTAAAAAATGCATTTTCTGCTTCTATTGAGATAATGATATAGTTTTTCTTTTAGTCTGTTAATATGGTGAATTTCATTGATTTTTTTTGAAAACTATACTAAACCTTGATTTCTTAGATAATACTATTTATTTATGAGGAGTTATCCTTTTTATATTTCCCTTCATTTGATTTATTGATATATTATTGTAGGTTATTGTTACATGTTTATTAGGAATATCTTTGTGCAGTTTCCTTTTCTTTAATGTCTCAGGCTGGTTTTGGAATCTGAGCAATATTGGAATCATAAAAGTAATTAAGAATTGTTCCTTCCTCTTCTATTTTAAGGGAAAAAATTGTGTAAGTTTGGTGTTATTTCTTTTGGGTTTCCAGATAGTATGGTGTTTTCCAGATGTCTATGTTATTGATGCCTAGTTTAATTATATTCTGGTGAAAGAAGGTAGTTCATATTCTTTAACTTATTTAAAATTTACTTTTTTTTAATACAAGATATGTATCTTATCTCTTTTTGAGTATTCCATGTATACTTACTGATGGGTGAAGTATCTTTTAAATGTCATTTAGATCAAATTTCTTGATAATGTTTTTCAGATCATTGATAGTCTAAAAAGATTGTCTGTCTACCTTTTCTACCAAATACTACGAAAGGGGTGCTGATTAATTCAATTATAATTATAAATTTGTCTACTTTTCATTTATCAGTGTTTATTTTTATGTTCTTAAAATTATGTAGGTGGATAAATACAAAAGGACCATAATGTCATGGATTGATTTACCATATTACATTCCTGATAATATTACCATTTTGATATTAATACTGTTACTTCAGCCTTTTTTATTAGTGTTTTCTTTTTTAATTTTTCAATGTTTATTTATTTTTGAGAGATAGAGTGTCAGCAGAGTAGAGATAGAAAAAGAGGGAGACACAGAATCCCAAGCAGGCTCCAGGCTCTAGAGCCCAGAGCACAGGGCCCGACATGAAGCTTGAACTCACAAACCATGAGATCATGACCTGAGCTGAAGTTGGATGCTCAACTGACAGGATCCCTGATTTATTAGTGCTTCAATTGTGTACATTTTCTAGACCCTTCCTTATAACCTGTTTATGGCTTGATAATTAAAGTAAAATAGGTTTCTTGTAGAGAGTACAAATTTGGATCTTGCCTTTTTAAAATAACGTCTGGCAATCTCTGTCTCTAGGAGTGTTTGCATGATTTACATTGAATATTATTATTGAATATATTGGATTTAAATTTACCATCTTGGTTATTACTTTCTATTTGTTCCTTTTATCCTTCATACTTTTTGATAATCTCTTCCTGCCTTCTGTTAAATTAGTACTTACATGATTCAATTTTATCTCTACCTTTGAGTTAGTTATTTTTTTAAATTTGTTTTAGTGATTGCTTAAAGTTTTATGATATATTTATTTAACTTATCATACTCTAAATTCAGATAATATTATATTATTTTTTGTATAGCATTAAACTTTAAAGGAAACACTGTTTCATTTCTCCCATCCTTTGGGTGACTCCTGATATAGCTTCATTTATATCTATATGATATATCTATATATACACGTACATATTAGAAAGCTAATTATATATTTTAACAGCTTTTACCTTATAGGAAGATATCTCTTAAAACAATTAGAATGATTTTTACTATTTTTGGTGTTCTTCCCTTGTATAGATCAAAACTTCTATTGCTCTTTGCTCTTATACTCTGACTGAAGACCATTCTTTAACTTTTCCTATCATTAAGAATGCTAATAATGAATAATCACAGTTTTTGTTTGCCTGAAGTTTCTCAATTTTGCCTATTTCTGAAAAATATTTTCTTGTGTATAGAATGGTGGTTTTTTTTCTTCAGTACTTTAAAGATATTGGGGCACTGTCTTCTGGATTTCATAGCTCTCATGAAATATCTCTTATAATCCTTCACTGTTCCATTTGTAGGTTTTTTCTTCTGTGGCTGCCTTTGTATTTTTCTCTTCACCTTTGGTTTTCAGTAATTTAGCTATGATGTATGTTTTTCTTTATTTTTTAATGTTCTCTGCTTGTAATGATCTGAGATCCTTAAATGTGTATTTTATTACATTCCAGTAATTTAAAAAATTCCCTACTGTTATGCATTCAGATATTCCTTCAGTTGTTTTTTCTTTCTTGTTTTTGCAGAATTCCACGCATGTTGTGTTAGACTATTTGATAATTTTCCTGTGGCTGGTGGATGATCCATTTCCTCCTACTCCTTTTTCTCTTTGTATTCCATTATGGAGATTTCTATTGAGCTTTCTTAGAGTTCACCAATTCTGTCCTCAGAGGAACATATCTCTGATATCATGGTTTTTATATCTAGCTTTTTCATTTAGCTATATTTTATACTTGTTTTATCTCTACTGAAATTCCCTGTTTATATTCTAGACTGTTATACAAGTCCTCATGTGACAGTTCCTTTCTGAGTCAGAATTTGTTGATCACATTATCACTTAGCAATGAATTTGTTTTTCATTTCTTGCTTTTAAGGTGTCACATGATTAGTGATTGAATGCCAGGCAGTGTATAGTGAAGAATCATTGAAATTTGAATGAATAATATTTATACCAGAAATGGACACACCTCTTCTTTCAAGATGGTATGGAAAATTTAGTCAATCTAGTCAAAAGTAGAGCTTGTCCAGTTTCCACAAGCTTTGAATTCTTCTTGTGGAGAAGAAAAAAGGAGGTTTGTCATTGCCCTTTGGTTAAGTGGGACTTGGAGTGCTGGCACATTTTTCTCTGTTCGTGTACCATCTTCAGCCTTCAGAAGTCTCTGCTCATCTGACTCAAAGAAAGGGTTTCTTTCCATGCTTTTGCCCTTGCTCCAGTGGTAGACTTTTGTTGATTATTAATTAGTAATGGGCCTATGGTGGGAACAGTGAGTGTTCTTGGTTCTTTAGTCCAACCTCACTCTTATACAAGCCTGTGTCCCTGTATTTTTTAAAAAATTTTTTATTTTTATTTATTTCTAGGAGAGAGAGAGAGAGACAGCGTGAGCAGGGGAGGGTCAAAGAGAGAGGGAGACACAGAACCTGAAACAGGCTCCAGGCTCCGAGCTGGCGGTCAGCACAGAGCCCGATGCAGGGCTCGAACCCACATACTGCGAGATCATGACCTAAGCGAAAGTCGGACGCTTAACTGACTAAGCCACCCAGGAGCCCCTGTGTCCCTGTATTTTAGAGATAAGACCTCTCAGCATTTTTATCCCACCTATCCATGGCACCCATACTCTGCCTGTGTCTGTGGCTGATGAGTTTCCCTCAGCTGGGGCAGCCTTCTGCTAGTACATTATCCCGGGACTAACAGGTCTTGCTTATACACATCGCCTTGGAAGCAGTAAACATTTGTCTAGTTCCTGGAGGTGAGTGTGAAGATTTCTTATTCCTCAACAGATTCTGTTTTTATTCATCCACCAGAAGCAATAGATCTTTACTTTGTACTTGATGTTCCTGTTTTGTGCTTTACGTTTGTTTTATTATTACTTTTTAAAATTTATGTGTAGGCATGTTTTGTGCTTAGTCTCTAGGATAGCCAATCACCCCTGTATGTCTATGACATTAACAGGGATTTTCTCAATATCCCACACTACCCCTGATATTTTTTCTGAGCACCCAGTGAATGGAGCTTTGTTTCTGGGAACTGTACACTCAGCCTTTATGAATTCTCCAAAGTTTAGTAGATTTCTTATCTGATTCTGTGATATCGATTATTGCCAAGATAGAAATGTCCATGGCACCATCTCTGCTTAGGACCCTATAACTCTTTGGATTTCAGTTCATTTGGGTTCACTTTGTTGACTTGTGATCTATGACAGATTCAAGAAAAAATATACATTTTTAGATTATTTGGAGTTTTTTCATTGTTAGAATGGAAAGGGCATTATCTTGCAGCTTTCCAACTCCTAAGCATAAGTAAAACCTGAACCCGTAAGTCTTACAAGTAATGTTTTATTTGAATTTTATTTATCTAGTAGGAACTATTTTCTTTGCCTCTTTGTATCTACTCTGGTGACATTTAGAAAAATTTAAAGCAAAGAAGATAGCATGTTGTAGTACATCATTGTTCTTAATCCTATAAGAAGCAAGCAAACAAACCAAACCAACCAAACCAACAAAAAGCAAATAAGCACTATACTGCTTGATCAGATTATCTTGGGAAATACCCACTTCATCAAAGTTCACTGAATATATAGGTTTATGATTATTGCACTGTTTCATTTTAGACTCTTAAAATTACATTGTCAATGTGTAACATGGCAATATTATATTTACTATAATTTTATTATATTAACAAGTTTCATCTAAGGATACCAATGTATTTTGGATTCACATTTCCTAGCCTCTTTAATTTTTAACTGTTTATGTCTATGTGTGTGAATCATGTGTGAAAAACACTACAATGAAAAGGAATTTGGATTAAGTAGTAGAGACCAGGAATTTGATTCTGTTTCCCTCAATTATTGCTTAGGCACAATTTAGATTTGGATAACTTTATGTATAAAAGCAAAGATTGGATAACATTAAAAAAAATTCTGTTTCAATCCTAAAATTCTGATGAGCTTGGATTTACAGTCTAAGCAAATTCATTTCAGAGCTCTGACTTGCCAGGAATAATGGTCTGACTTATGAAAATAGCCTGCCTCATGTATTAAATAAATTTATCTAATAGTTTATATAAATTCTAAGGTTGAGAATTCTAATTTGAAGCTTTCTAGGATTTATTTTTATAAGTTTTGGTCCTTGTAATATTTAAATCCTAGTGCTTCTTTGGTAGTTCACTACCCACCCACTCACCACAAGACAGATGAAGTTAAGTACTTTTAATCGATCTAGATTTGGGGGCACCTGGGTTGGCTCAGTTGGCTGAGTGTCTGACTCTTGATTTCAGCTCAGGTCATGATGCCAGGTTCGTGGGATCAAGCCCCACATAAGTCTCCACACTGAATGTGGAACTGCTTAAGATTCTCTCTCTCTCTGCCCCTCTCCTGCACACACGCATTCTCTCTCTAAACTAAAAATAATAATATTTTAAAAAATATAGGTACATAACCTCATTAGTAAAAGGAAAATAAAGCACTTGTTTATAGTTTTCTTCCCCACTCACTAATTATGAGAGAACAAAATAGAAAAGTTTCAATACATATCCTTAAATATAGCATTCTTATTTCAATTTCAGAAACCTGCATCATTTTAAATAAGCAAACACTTGTTAAATCTTCATAAATAGCCCAGAGAATTTGGGGAGGTAGGACCTTTGCACTTTTATATAAGGAAAGGACATGACATATATGAGACCAGCAGAATGGGTTTACGGTAGAGCTGGTCTCCTAACTAGTTATGTGATCTTGGATGAGTCCTTTCTTCATTTCTTAATTCATTCTCTCATCTATGTGGACTGAAGATAACAATATGTTTCCTCCCAGAATTGTTATGAGCCTTAATTGAAATAGTATATGGAAAACCTTGACAGTGCCTGCGACATAGTAGTTGGTGTGGAATCTGAATCCTGAATCCTTACTATTTTTCTGTTACAGCATTATTCCAACTTTAGCTTTACAGTAATCAAGTATGTGCATATCTCAGTTCCCAGGGGATTGAGTGTCCCCAAAACAAGCTGGTAAATCATTTCTGCATCCACAGTACCTTTAGTATAGTCTCAGTATAAAACAGAACAAACACATTTGCTGTTAACGTAATTTGAATCACTATTCTGAATACTTTGCTTGAGTTTAGGACTGGCAAATTAGATAATGAGTGCAAAAGCACTGTATAAATTCTAAACAGAAGACAGGGAGAGTTTAGTAATGATAATTAAGACCCTGTCATTACTCGCTGGGAGATTACTTTATAATGGGTGGGTGGGAGGAGGTATAAGATAAATTAATCAAATAATAGATCATGTAAAATACTTAGCATTTAAATTTTAGGTTGATGCATATTCTTCATAGAAGAGCTGAAAAAATCCTTCCTAGACATTAGGGAGTAACACTAAGAATGGACTTTGTAAGAACACTGGGGGAGAAATCTGAGATGATGCTTTATGAAGCCCCAAGGGAAATATATTTTTTCTAGGCATTATTCCTGTTTACTTATACATTTGTTTCTTCATAATTCTATCTGAGACTCCCTTTCTCTTATTACTTTATGCTTTCAGACTGGTTTGTACTCATCTATTACTACGGTTTCTGTTCTTTAAGTTTCAAAGATAAATCTCTCTCTTGAATATCCAAAACCCAAAAACTCTCTGGTGGTATGTTCACACCAAAGTCTCACAGGTACTTCAGAAAACGCAAGTTCAATAAGTCTCAAACTGACTAAATTATTTTTCACTCCACTCAAATTTATCTCTCTCTACTAATCTATGTATCAACAAATGATATCACTGTCCACCAGGTTTTGCAAGCTGAGCACATAGGCAACACCTTAAGTCTTCCCTATCCCTTATCTGTCCCCATGAAAATCTAGTCCATCACTAGATGTGAATCCTAGATGTTTCCCTGGTACCCTCCATTTCTTTCCATCTTCCATTCCATTCTACTCCAGTTCCTATTTTCATCTCTCAGAGATTATGCAGAATTCCAACTGGTTTTCTAGTTTCTATTTCTACTATCCTCAATGCTTTCTTCATTCTCTAGGTGACTTCTCAAAACTGGAACACTGATTGTGATGAGACAAAAGTGAAAAGTCCTAGTCATTTAACAACCCACTCAGTAAGGAGATTTCTAGATTGAACACTCAGAATCTTTCCCTCTTCCACCCTCTATAAGTAAAATAGTTAGTGATTTTTAAATTATCAGCTATATTTTAATTCATAAAGACATTCCAACAATAAAAGCCAGCAATGTAGAAATGGCACAGATTTTAATATCATAATCAAATTCCTGAGGAAAATAAAAAGACTAATGATTAAAATTCTCTGGAAATTAAAGACAAAATCATCAAAATTAAAAATATTTAAAGTCATAAATAAAATTATTTTTCCCTACTGAATTAAATGTCCAAAGAAATTTCATACTCTTGAGTTCTTAGCCCTCCTCAGCCACATCGAGAAGTCCATAATGGTTGGGGAAAGGTGATTTTTCCTTCGGGGACTACATTCAGGATGCCTCTCCCTAGCTCCAGGATCTCAGAGGTTTTGTGTCCAGTGCTTAGTCTCTGATGTGCCTCACTTTTCACAGGTCCTGAGAACTGATGAGACACACGGCATTATCAAGGCCTTACCTTGATAACTAGTTCATTCTGAGAATAAGGCCATTGAAAGTTCCATTGCCAGGTTTACCAGGTAAAATTATGTGTCCCAACCCTACTATCTGAGGAAGAAGAATAGATAGAGAAATTCTGTTATTGGCTCCATCAGAATCCCAGTTGACTTTGGTGGTCCACCAAGTGCAACCTGAAAACATACAATCACTCAAGAGAAATTCACCTCAGTGTTGATTCAGACTAGGGTATCCTGCACTTACTTGGTTCTGTAGCTGGAAAAGAGCAGATCTGGAGCTTCCTCCAGATGAAGCAAGAGCAGTAACTACATTTAACAGTATATTTTAAAAAGCATGATACTTAATATAAAACAATTTCATTTTTGTAATGTTCCTGGATAAAAATTCCAGCAGAGTCATGAGTTTTCTGAGTTTTAGATAATAGACAGTCCTACTGCCATCTTGAGCTACTGATCCCTATTTGTGTTAAATTGGATCTTTGTTCCAGTTAAGCCACTGTAGACTTAAGTGAAAAATCAGGGCATAGCTGGTTTCTCCTTTTCTCTCTGTGTTTACCTTCTCCCCCTACTCACTCCTTTGTGTTTAGATTTCCCACTAAGACTGAAGGGGGAAAACGTAGAGGGGAGAGTTCTTGAACTTGTGTTATATGCTAGCTTTGAGTTTGCTAGGTGTGCCAGATGTTTAGAGATTATTCTTTTTCTCCTGGTGCATTTTTATAGCTCTTCCCAGGTTTCCTGCTGAGGTCTTTAGCCTTCAGTTCCTTGGTGCTTCTTTCTTTCCAGCAGTGGTTTGCAGCAGTTCTTTCTGCAACCAAGTACTCTAAGGAAATACTTTCAGTTACTTTTTCTTACGCCTTCCAGACTCCACAGACAACCCATTGGACAGGACCCTGGACAGCTCCAGTTCTGACTTTCTTACCCAACAACCTCTGGGTGTGATCAATGCCTACACAATCTTACTCTCCTGGCTGTGTCACCAAAACATGGGGTAAACCTTTCTCTTGCCTTTAAGATTTCCGAGGAACAAGGCATATCCAGCCCATATTCTGTTTTAGATTTCTCTGACTTAATACAAACATAAATCATCTGTCTTTATCCACCAATAGTTTAGACTCAAACCCCCTTCTTTCTGACAAGTATCTAGGACTCTCCAATGAGAGGTTGTCCTTAGGTGCTAGATTTGTGTGAAGAAAGCCTGCTCCCCAAAACAGTTCTGAGTTCCATCTACCCTTGGACCCCTTTGCCCAGAACATAATCTGACTTCCATTTGTCTCATTCCTTTCCTCTAGGGTCCAGGCTTATCCAGTTTCTATTAGGGAAAAAAAAGATGTGTATTCAGTACACACACACACACACACACACACACACACACACACATACACACACACACAGGAGCACAATTTTCACTGTAACCTAGATGTTTGTATTTGAAATAAGAGGTTAGTTTCTTGAAGCATTGTCTTTGCTTTGGAGTGACTTAGAGAAGAGAGAATATTCTTCCAGAAATAAGAAACAGAGAAAAGAAGGGAGTGGACAGAGAAAAACTACATTCAGATTTTTAATTATCACCTTGTTACACAGCCTTCTTTACTAAACATGCAGTTCCTTCCTAAGGAAGTTGTTTCTTATCTTAGGGCCTTTCCTCCCCAAGAATGTAGGAGTCATGGCACTTTGGATCATATTTCACCAGAATACTAATTTGTAACTGCCTCCTTGAAAGCACCAAAATGAGCCATGGGTGATGCATTTGCTCTTGGTTCCTCGGATGAAAACACAAACCAAAATATGTGTGGATTAACCTGCCTTCTCTATTAGGGACAGGTGCAGTTCGCTCTTTAATCAAGTAGAGTCCCTTGTAAAAGAATTGAGAGCATTTGTCTCTCTGACTTCTACCTCATTGCCACTTATACACAATTGTAATTTCCAAAACTTCATTTCATCATTTTTACTTTTTTCATGAAAAATTCCAAATATACCGCATTTCATTGATTCTAAAGCACATGTGATATTTCAGCTTTTTATACTCCTGAGGTTGGAATACCTCTCAGATTCCATGGTGTGCCATAGTGTCATTCTTGGGCCTTTTCCCTCTTTACTGGTGCAATGGATAGCATCTAAGATTTAATACTACACATTGCATAAAAGTGAAGACTAGAATAATTAATATTCAGTAATGATCTTCTAGATTTAATAGTCATCAACATCCCATTGTATATTCTTTATCTTTTCAGGCTTTTTTATTATTGTGAAATGTCTCTATTTTCTGAGTATTTTAATAATTTCAATACAGGTTAATCCTCATTACTATAGTTCCAGCTGTAAAAATCTAAGTACATTTTCTTACATAAATTATAATCCTTTTATCACACAATCAAAATTTAAAAATACATGTTAACATCCTAATACAAAATCCATTTAAAATTTTTTCCCAGTTGCTTTTAAAATAGCTTCCTCTATGTGGTTTATTTGAATCAAGTTTTAAATAAAGTCTCTTTTGTCTGATTGCCTCCTTCTGGTTTAATTTAAATTATTTTTCTGTCCACTGTGTTTCCTGTGAATTAGAAGTTAAAGATGAAGGGTTGATTATTTTCACGTCCTATATTCTTGGCAAATGTACTTCAGAGCTGCTACTGTGTACTTCATATTGTATAACATCAGGGGGAACACATTCAGAGATGATAAATTTTAGAATTGTCTTTCCATAGCAATATATTTTCTTTTTCAGTGAATGAAATCATCTCTCATATATTCTCAAATATTTCAGAAGCATGTCAGTGTTCATCTCTTTCTTTGTTTCAGTTCTTCTCTTTCACACTATTTGTTTTTCTTAAGTCATGGGCATCCATCCATCTAATTTATGGTTAGGTTCTTCTACAGAATGATAGCTTTAGAGCAAAGGATTTCCTCTTTGGATTAAAAAAAATTGTTAGGATTCCTGTGTAAATTGTGGGCCATGGTGTTACAGGTTCCCATTTTATGTCCAAGCAGGCAGGCTGGAAATGTGTTAATACCACAATGGGGATGGGAGTAGAGTAGGGTATTTCCTCCAACATAGAGGTGTTGTTTATTCGCCCCCCATATGAAGAAGGAAGACATGATTCTGGTCTGAAAAGTCTAGATAAATTACCTCAAGGCATTTAACCAGAAATTGCATGGGAAATCCTCTGGAATTAAATAGATAGAAGTTATTTGATCTTTTCTGGAATATGTTGAGTTAATAACATTCTTTATTCTTCCTTTCATAATTGAAGACTAGTCAAAATACATTTTCTACCTTTAAAAACTAAGTTTCAAATTTATTCTTCCAGAGAAATCTCTAATTCTGATTATTTACTTGTCCTTGTTTATATTTTCGTGGTTGGAATTAGAGTGACACCCAGAAAGATTCACCACCATAATTCCATATGCAGGATCAAGCGATTTATAAACAATAACAATAAACAAAGTTTCTGAAGAACATAATGTTCTCCAAGGTCTGGGGTGGGAGAAAGTAATAATGAGATTAGATGTGAAGACGCAGAATAATCAGGAACTCTCTGAGGAACCCATGTTTAAAAATTAAAATTAAAATATAGTACAATACGGTGCTTAATATTTTGTAAGGCTTAAATACATTTTAATGTTACAAATACAAAAGTTTGGGTCATAAGTTGACAAATTAAATAGAAAATACTGTACTGCAAAGCATTTTCTGTACTGTATGTACACAGATCTTAGTACTTTTTGATAGAAATGATCCAGTATTTTCCTGTGTGTGCCTCGGATAAGAGACGACAATGACAAGGTGCTCCCTTTGTTTCTGGGATGTTTCTGGGAGATGGTAGGCTGCCAGCTTGGTATTTTTGCAGATGTTTTTGGAGAGACATCACAGATTATGTTTTATTAGAATAACTTATTCAACTAGAATGATTCTCATATAATGGGTGACAGCTTTGTTCTCAAGGTACTTTCAGCTTTAAGATTGCATGACAAAATTTTCCATCCTAAAATAAGTTTGGGAAATAGTTAAACAGGTAACTTTCCTTTAGACTTGACAGAGTTTACAGTGCGTTTTACACATGATTTCTCAAAAATGAAGTATCACATGTGATTTTGAAGATTATATGATCATATTCCTGTAGATATTCCTTCTTCACATGGCTAGTAAGTTTTATTGTAAGTGATACAATGTAGAGAGTCTAAATTTTACCTATTGAGTTTTAGAAGTTTTACTTCAACAGGCAGTTAAATTACTGACAAATCATATTGTTCTTGTGAAAGTTTGGCCTGTGAAATAAATTACTGGTGAGATCTGTTTGCTGTCCCTTGTTCTAAGTCACATGCTTTTATTTTTATTTTTATTTTTTTAAAGAGAGAGAGAGTGCACATGTGCAAGTGGGATAGGGGCAGCGAGAGAGGGAGAGAGATAATCTTAAGTAGGCTCCGTGCCCACAATGGAGCCTGACTCTGGGCTTCATCTTACGACTGTGAGATCATGACTTGAGCTGAAATCAAGAGTCTGAAGCTCAACTGATTGAGCCATTCAGGTACACCAACTAGTTACAATCCCCATTTCAATATTGTTCTACTGAGCACTCCGTGGTGATTGCTACTAAAATAATGAAATCAATGAATTTAACATAATCCTAAAATCTATACTTAAGTAATATATCATTATTAAGATAATATGAAAGTTAAGGAAAGAATAAAAACATGTATTTACCAGAGCTAAATATCATCAATGTTAATATTTTGTTATATTTTCTTCCAGTATGTTTATATACCTATAGAACTTTTAAGTACATGCTTAAAATTATATATAAAATATTTTAACCTGTCCCTCCTACTTACGAATACTATGAGTAATCTTCCACATGAAACACCTACCTTTATTTGATGGTGTCATAATATTACATTAGGTTCATGTGACCATTCCCTATTATTTAAGTTAGTTTTTTCTTTCTAAGTTTTATATTTTTATAAATTTTGCTGTAACAATTTTGCTTATAAGGCCAATTTAAAGTATATGTTATTTCCATAGGATATATTACAGATACAATTTCTAGGTCAGGGACATAATACATTTATGTAATAGTAACTAGTAATAACACACTAAAATAACAATGTATGTAGATACTCTTGCTGTACTTTATTAAATTTGTACATTGTTGCTTTTTTTTTTAAAAGAGGGTGCTAATATAATAAGTAATCAGAGTTGTTATATTATTTCTGTTTGTGTTTTGTGATCACTGGTGAGTATGCAGATTTTCAGATTGGTTTAATTAATCTCAGTTCTGTTGATTAATTTAACTACTGTGGTCTTAGTATTATTCTCATTAATTTGTGTGCAGTTGTATAAGACTAATGTGATAACCTTAGTCATTTATAAACCCAAATATTTTCTCAGTTATTTATTGCTGAATCATGTGTTTATTAGACTGATACATATTCAATTAACATTAAACCTAACCAGTATAATCCTTTACTTGTTTTATTTCCTCTTAATTGGTCTTTTTTTTTTTTTACTTCCTGTCTCACTATGGGTCACTATTTAGCAGCAAAAGTAATAATTTTAAAACAAATCATATCACATCACTTCCCTTTCTTTTTCTTTAATGATTTAAATTTTATAAGCCATTTTTAAGTTTTTATTTTAATTCCAGCTAGTTAACATACATTGTTATATTAGTTTCAGGTGTACAGTACAGTCATCAACAGTTCCATACATTACTCTGTGCTCATCATGAAAGGTGAACTCTTTAATTTCCATCACCTATTTAACCCATTCCCTACCCTTCTCCCCTCTGGTAATGATCAGATTGTTCTCTATAATTAAAAGTCTATTTCTTGCTTTCTCTCTCTCTCTCTCTCTCTCTCTCTGTCTCTCATTTTCTCCCCCTTGCTTGTTTGTCTTGTTTCTTAAATTACACATATGAATAAAACCATTTGTATTTATCTTTTTCTAACTCACTTATTTCATTTAGATCCTTTCTAACTTTCTAGCTCCATCTGTGTCATTGCAAATGGCAAGATTTCATTCCTTTATATGATTATTATTCGTGTGTGGGGTGTGTGTGTGTGTATCACATTTTCTTCATCCATTCATCAGTTGATGGACACTTGGGCTGTTTCCATAATTTGGCTATTATAAGTAATGCTGCCATGAACATAAGGGTGCATTGTATATCTTTGAATTAGTGTTTTTGTGTTCTTCGGGTAATACTTAGTACTGCCACCAGAAGTGACACAAGGATTCCTTTTTCTCCACATCCTCACCAACACCTTTGTTTCTTGTGTTGTTGATTTTAGCTATTATAACAGTTGAGAAGTGATTTCATTGCAGTTTTGATTTTCATTTCTTCGATGATATGTGATGATGAGAATCTTTTCATGTGTCTCCTGCCCACCTGGATTTTTTCTTTGGAGAAATGTCTGGTCATGTCTTCTGCCCACTTTTTAATTGGGGTTATTTGTTTTCTGGATATTGAATTTTGTATGTTCTTTATATATTTCGGATACTAGCCCTTTATCTGATGTGTCATTTGCAAATATCTTCTCCCATTTCATACATTGCCCTTTAGTTTTGATTGTTTCTTTCGCTATGAAGAAGCTTTTTATTTTTATCAAGTTCCAGTAGTTTATTTTTGCTTTTGTTTCCCTTGCCTCAGGGGACATATCTAGAAAGAAGTTCTTACAGCTTATTTCAGAGAAGCTACTGTCTGTGTTTTCTTCTAGAATTTATTATGTTTTCAGGTGTCTTTAATCCATTTAGGTCTTTAATCCATTCTGAAATTATTTTTGTGTATGGTATAAGAAGGTGGTCCAATTTCTTCATTTTGCGTGTTGCTGTCCATTTTTCCCAATACCATTTGTTGAAGAGACTGTCTTTTTCCCATTGGATATTGTTTCCTGCTTTCTGGAAGATTAATTGAACAATATAATTGTAGGTTTATTTCTAGATTTTCTATTCTTCTCTGTTCATCTGTGTGTCTGTTTTTGTGCCACTACACTACTGTTTTGTTTACCACAGCTTTGTAATATAACTTGAAGTCCAGAATTGTGATGCCTCCAGCTTTGCTGTTCTTTTTCAAGATTGCTTTGGCTAGTCAAGGTTTTCTATGGTTTCATAAATATTTTAAGATTTGTTTGTTCTAGTTATGTGAAAAATCCTATTGGTTTTTTGATAAGGATTGCCTGAAATGTGTAGTTTTAAAAGCCATTTTTAAAATTATCATTAAAATTAAATTGTTTCCATAATGTATAACATTTGGTCAAGTCCAATCACTAGATCTCCTTTTTTTTCTAGTGAAAGCTAATTTCTACTTACTTTTGTTCTTGACTAACTTTTACAAATACTTTCTAATACAGTAAAACCTTGAACTGCAAGTAACTTGTTCTGCGAGTGTTCTGTGAGGTGAGCAAACATTTCTAATAAATTTTCACTGATAAATGAGTGATGTCTTGCAGTACAAGTAGTATGTGATGCTGAAAGTCACATGATCACAACTGAGCCAATGTTTCTTGAAACTCACTCTGATATATGAGTGGTTTGTATTATAGGCATGTTTTTGGAATGAATCATGCTCGCAAACCAAGGTTTTACAGTATAACTTGCTTTAAAAAAATATGATCTCTGTATTTTTTGAGTGCTGCTGTTTTTCAGCTTGTGTATTTACTTAAGTTACTTTTTTCTTTGCCATTTTATGTATTCAGCTCAGCTAATTTATTTCTCTCTGTTGTCAAATAATGAAAACATTTAGGTTGTGGACTTATTTATATTCAAATTCAAACATTTTTGTCTGTTTGTCTTTATTTTTATATGTTGATGTATAGTATATTGAAGTCCCCTATTGTTCTAATATTATGTAAGAGAATACTTTTGAATATTCAAGAATTTAATTGTTTAAATTATTTAAATTTATTTAGTGACAAATTGTATTCAACTTTAATTAGGAAATGTATGTATTCTGAATAAAGTCTTATTTTACTATTTCTAAAATTTTCCACAGAGCCATTTTTAAAAGTTTCCTTTTTTCTGTGTTCATGTCTTTTGATTGTTTTTCTTCTTTATATATTATATGTTAATATTGATTTATTGCTTGTTTATGTCTCCTTGATATACTATTTATGTCTTTATTTTCAGTCTTTACTATGTCATGTTTTAAAGTACATACGCAGATTATTTTTTTCAAATACAAAATAAAAAAATAATTTTCAGGAAAAAGTAATATTAATGTCATAAATTTTCTTGACTATTATGCTTATGCATACATATGTATACATAAAAATACATACGTACATATATGTATATACAATATTTAGTTTTAGCATATAATTCAACTAATGCTTGCCTAATTTTCAAACAATAAGTATGATGCTTAATTATGAAAGATGAGGGGGAAATATTTGTTTTACTAATCAATATACTTGGTTGAAAATCTAAGGTTGTAATAACCAGAATTAAAAACAAAAGTAACTCTATATGTATAATCTTATTGTTCCATCCATTGTTGTCACAGTTACATTTTTCGTAGATATTTACACATATCCCTGTGCCTTTTACTATTTCAATGATCCCTGCCTGTCCTTATCTATCTAATCCTTTCCCTTGACTGTGGGTGGGGATCCATGATTGCATCTAACTTGTTTTATATAATATATGGCAAAGGCAATGGGATGTCATTCCTGTGATTATGTTTAGTGGATGGGAAAAAATGATTGTCCTACTGCTCTTGAAGAAGTAGATAACAATGTTGTCAATTACTTATGCAGAGAACCACACATTAATGAACTTGTAGGCAGCCTCTAGGGACCAACAGATGGCCTCCAGCCAGTAAAATGTTGGGGATCTCAGTAAACAGCAGCATGGGAATGGATTCCACCAGCAAGTATATTCTTTTCTACTTGAGCCCCAAGGTGAAAATAAAAGCCAGCCAGCAACTTGAGCATAGTCTTATGAGATCCTGTGCAGAGATCCAAGGAAGCCATGGCTGGGCTCCTGACCCACGAATGATGAGATAATACTGTGATTTTATAAACTACTGAATTTACGTCATTTTTTATGCCGCATTAGGAAATGGATACACATGGTTATTTACCAAATTAACTCAGAAGAGATACTTAAAATACATATATTTTCTTGTGCATTTATTGTGTTTTATGCTTAATCCTGATCTTGAGACAGGACCATGCTTTAATTTTTTTTAATAAAGCATGATTTACAATAATCCTCAGAATAGTATTTAAAAATCAGTGCTCCAGATGCTACAAAGAAAGTCTGTTGTAGTGAATCATAAGTTACAGTAAAGGGCCTGGGAGAAATCCCAAGTATATTCCTGTGAATGGCTTAAATCTGAGTCTTCACTTATGGGTGTATCTAAAAAGATGTTCTTTTTATTCAGTTCAGGTCTCTTGAGAAGTAAAGGCCAGGACAGGAGTAGAAACCTGAGAGTTTTATTGAGAGAAATGCTTGCAAATCATAGAAGGGAACAAAGTGAGCAGTTAAAGGCTTCAAACAATGATGCAGGTCTGCCAAGAGAGAAACAAGAAGAAACAAAACAAAAACATAAAGACTTGAGCTAATCCCACCCTCTCAGATTTCAGCACTTCTCATGCCTTAGCCAAAGGAAATCCTCAAGTAAAAGTTACTTATTCAGGACGGAATGACCAGCTACTACTACCGCCATGCTTTCTTAGTGGTTGGAAGCAATCTGAGGAAGTGTGGCTTCCATGGTCATGTCTAGGTGGGTCTAATGGTGTAGCGGTGGGTCTGGCAGTAAGCCATAATCTTTAGAGTCATGGATCTTAAAAGGGTATCTTAGAGACACACCTCCATGGCTCCATTTTTAAGTTCTTTCATCTCCTTCTTAGATGTTTGCAGCCCCATTTACCTAAATTAAGATCTCTTTCCTTTGCCTACCATCTGGCTGAGAATCATGCCTCTTCTTTCTAGTGAGAGAATAAAATGAATGTTCACACTGTTCAACTGAAATTTCTCAACTATTTCAAATAGGGAGATGGATTTATCAGTTCAGATCTTGGATGATGGTACAATTCAGTAAAATTGGAGCATTTCTATAAAAGAATTGACAAATTCACATTGATACATTTATGATATAATTGTCAATTGTTAATTCATATCTGTTCAAAGACATTGTGTCACCTCCATATTGACAGTGTTTTGTTTGGTTTCCTTTACACCATAAAATTTTTTACCTTCTCCTTACCCCATTTTTTTTTTCAAATCTATTTTTGTGTGTTCCTCACATACAAAATTATGGAATTAGATCAGAACTGTTTAGGAATTTCAAGGAATATGATTGTCCCAAAATAAGACCAAATTTTGCTTTCAGATGAAATTTTACTAGTAGAATTTTCAAATAGAACTCTTTTCTCCTAAATAGACATTTTTGTTGTTTCTGTATCACTTTAATTAATAATTTCTTAGTTTATTTGGCATAATATCAGATACCTTGTAGATACCAATTTGCCATGTAAACAAGACATATTTTAGGGTCAAGAAACTTGAAATCCCGAATGAGTTGATGCACATTATAATGTGTTGAAAGTAGTGATATATTTAAAAATGGAGGAAAAGATAGTTTTAAAGGAATTCAAGGGAAGTTTGCTCCTTTTCCTAGGGAAATCAAGGAAAGCAGGCAGAAGTTGATGATTGAACTGAACTTTTAAAAAGGTGGGCTACATTTGGGATATGAGAAATGAAGGGTGGGTTAGGATATATAGAACCTGCAATCCAGAAAGAAGAAAGAAAGTTTATCAGGTAAAGAATTATTTCCATTATTGAAAGAGATCTATATTCCCCTTCTAATGTCCTCATTTAGAGCTCAGATTAGCCAGTTAATAGAGTAGTAGCAGTTCTTAGATTTTGCAATCTTGATAAAGATCCTATTCAAGTCCAATCCCCCTAGAGCAGCACAGTATGTTTAATTGAAGATATGGTAATTCTGGGTTATATTGCTGCAGACTTTTAAGAGGTTTTTAAGGCAAAACCCATTAAGATTAGTTGCATTGTATCATAGAAAAAAAGATAGGGATTTTATGAAACATATTGCCCCTTAGGCGGAGCTAAATTACTCTTTCATGGCTCAGATGTGGGTGGTTATTTGAGTTTCCAGGACTCCATTTCAGTACTAATTTTGAACTGAATGCTTCAGCTAATTCTATGTGCTATTTGAGCTTTGCTGGAAGGATACATTTGCAAATGCTAACACAGAGAATGCTCTTTATTTTATGGCTTTAAAAAAGTTTAGATTGATGGTGTCTTTTTAACATGTTAATTTGTCTGCCAAGTGTGCCTTTTCAGGATGACTGTTAAAGTTTTGTCTGCATCATAAATGTGTTACTTCCTGGAATATTTCTTTATTACCACATCTTTGCAGGAAGGCACTTGTCTTAAAATTACTTTTGTGCATGCTTTTCCCCTTTATATTTAAAGTTTCTGTGTGACAGTTATTGTTTGATTCATCTTTGTAGCCCAGCAATGTCTAGACTATAATGGGCACTCAAAATGCTTTGTATATCCCATGTTCCATCAGTATATCCCAATAAAACATAAACTACATTGAAATGACCATTGATCATGTTTGCTGAAAGATTCAGTTTTTCCTAGCCTTTTCTGAGTTTCCTGTGGTACTGACTCAAATAAGTTCAGGATCTATTTTTTTTTTAGATTCTTTTATATCATTCTCCTTATAGTATAGGTGTTTTACTTCGCTCTTAAAAGTAACCTTTGTGAAGTTTTAATTAGGATTAGGTCTATATCTGTGGCCAACATAGATATCATTGGTCTAACTATGGAAGGAGGGTTCAGTAGGCATAAATCTCTTCCTAATTACCCACAGCCCAACTAAGAAAGTATGTTATGATTTTAAATCAGCTTTACTGTGGTGTAATTTGTATATAATCAATGCCCTCACTTTAAGTGCATAGTTGGGTATGTTTTGATAAATACATCTCCTAATGTAACCATTATTCCATCAACATATAGAACATGTGCATCATCTAGAACATTTCTTTGGGTTCTTTAGGTAATCTCTCCTACTATTGCTTCAGTCAACCATTGGTGTCTTCTCTGTCACTATTTAATAATTTAGACTGGTCTAGAACTTCAAGTAAATGGGATCAAGCAGAATGGACTCTCTTTGATCTGACTACTTCACTCAGTGTAAACTTTTTTTTGATTTATCCTATTCTTGTATGTATCTCTAATTTATCTATTTGCCTCTGAGAATTATTCTGCTGTATGACTGTCTTAGGAAACTTTGAGTTATTTCCAAGTTTTGATAGTTGTTAATGAAGCTATATGAAATTATTTCATAGATTGTTCAAGATTTTGTGCACGTTATAGGTTTTGATTTCCTTGGGTTAATGTCTAGTCATGGAATTGCTGAGTCATGTGCTAGATGCATGTGTGACTTTATAAGAAGTTATGAAACTATTGTCCAAAATAGGGATATCAATTTACGATTTTACCAGGAAGGAATGAGAGTTCTTGTTCTCCTTGTTGGCAGTTAGAGTTTTCAGTCTTTAATTTTAGCCATTCTTATGGATGTGTGGTATTATCACATTATGGATTTAATTTGCATATCCCTGATGAATAAAGATGTTTTCAAGTATGCTTTCATGCACTTATTAACCATTCATATATCTTCTTTTGAGAAATGTTGAAACATTTGGCTTGTATTTTATTGGTAGTCTTATTATTTTAAGGAGTTTTAAGATTTCTTGCTTAAGTTTAATAATATATTTTATGAACCCAGTATACCTATCATTTCAGTATATAACCATATTAAAATATTATTGGGTTTTTTTTGTAGTCTTTATTTATTTTTGAGAGAGACACAGACAGAGCCTGAGCAGGGGAGGGGCAGAAGGAGAGGGAGACACAGAATCCAAAGCAGCTCCAGGTTCTGAGCTGTCAACACAGAGCCCAATGCATGGCTCGAACTCACAAACTATGAGACCATGACCTGAGCCAGAGTTGGTTGCTTAACCGACTGAGCCACACAGGTTCTCCTAAATATTAGTATTTTTTAAAACTTTTATTCATTTTTGAGTGACAGAGAGTGAGCAGGGAGAAGCAGAGAGTGAGGGAGATGCAGAATCTGAAGCAGGATCTAGGTACAGAGCCCAGTGCAGGGCTAGAACTCATGAACTGTGAGATCATGACCTGGGCAGCTCAGTTGGTAAGCATCTGCAGTCAGATATTATTGTTATTAATTAATATTAATTTGGCACCCCAATATTATTGGCACCCCAATATTATTGTTATTAATGAAATACTGTCTTTATGTTTTTAGGTCTGAATTGTTCAAAATCCAGAATGTATTTTATGCTTCAACCACAGCTCAGTTAAGACACAATTTTTTGTCATATTTTTAAAATTTTATTTTATTGTGGTAAATTTAACATTTAACTATTTAACATATGATCTATGCTCTTAACAAAATTTTTAACTGTACACTACAGTATCATTGCAGAGGTGTGATGTTGTAGAGCAGATCTCTAAAATTTATTCACCTTGCTTAACTGAAACATTATGCTCATTGATTATTAATTTCCTCTTTCCCCCCTCCTTCCAGGCCTTGACAGTCACCATTCCATTCTTTGATTCTATGAATTTGACTATTTTAGATACCTCCTAGAAGTGAAATCATGCAGTATTTCACTGTGACTGAATATCCTTTATTTAGTCCAGTGTCCGATAGGTTCTTCCCCATCGTTGCATATTGCAGAATTTCCTTCTGTATCAAGACTGAGTAATATTCCATTGTATATATATGTCATGCTTTCTTCATCCATTAATCTATCAATTGACATTTAAGTTGTTTCCACATCTTGGCTATTGTGCATGGTGTTGTAAGGAGCATGGGAATGCTAACATTTTGTAATCCTACTTTTAAAACTTTTTTGGATAAATAGCCAGAAGGGAGATTGCTGGATTATATGGTAGTTCTGCTTTTAATTTTGGATGAACCTCATACTGTTTTCCATAGGAGATGCAACATCTCATGGTGGTTTTGATTTGCATTTCCCTATGTGACATTGAACAGTTTTTCATATATTTGTTGGTTATATGTATGTCATTGTTGGAGAGATACCTATTCAACTCCTTAGCTCATTTTTTCAAAATTGCATTATTAGTTTTTTAGCTATTGAGTGGTATAAGTTCCCTATATTTTTTGGATATTAATCTCTTAACAGATATGTGGTTTGTAAATATTCTCATTCCATAGGTTGCCTTTTCATTCTCTTGATCATTTATTTTGCTATGCAGAACATTTTTAGTTTAATGCAGTCCCACTTGTCTATTTTGGATTTTGTACTTTTAGTGTAATATCCGTGAAATCACAGTCTAAGACCAATATCATGAAGCTTTGTCCTTATGTGTTCTCTTAGGAGTTTTACACTTTCAGGTCTTACATTTAAGTCTTTATTCTATTTTGAGTTTGTTTTTGTGTATGATGTAAAATAAGAGTCCAATTTCATTCTTTGGCAGTGAATATCTAGTTTTTCCAGCACTGTCTGTTGAAGAGACTATCCTTTCCCTATTTGTGAACCCTTGGCACCTTTGCTAAGATCAGTTGACTATATATGCATGGATTTTAGGTGTGTGTGTGTGGGGGGGGGGGCTCTCTGTTCCATTGATCTATATATCTGTCTTTATGTCAGTACCATACTGTTTTGATGACTGTAGCTTTGGAGTATGTTTGAAATCAGGGTGTCTAATGCTTTCAGCTTTGTTCTTCTTTCCCAAGATTGATTTGTCTATTCATGGTCTTTTGTCGTTCCATATGAATTTTAGAATTGTTTTTTTTTTTTCCCTTGTAAAAAGGACATTGGAATTTTGATAGGAATTGTATTAAATCTGTAGATTGTTTTGGATAGTATGGACATTTTAATAATATTAAGACTTCCAATCTATGAACATGAGGTGTCCTTCAATTTTTTGTGTCTTCTTTAATTTCTTTCATCAATATTTGGTAAATTTTAGTACAAATTTTCTTGTAGTTTCTAGACTTTTACTCCCTAGTTAAGTTTATCCCTGTTTTATTCTCTTTGAAGGTATTATAAATAGGGTTATTTTCCAAATTTTCTTTTCAGATAGTTTTTTGTGTATAGAGATGAAATTGATTTCTGTTTGTTGATTTTGTGTTCTGCAACATTACTGAATCTCTTTATTAATTTTGGAATCTTTAGGGTTTTCTACATATAAGATCAAGCCATCAGGAAATAGAGACTGCATTTAACTTCTTCCTTTACAATTTGGAGGTGTTCTATTTCTTTTTCTTGCCTAGATCTGGCTAGGACTTTTCTTACCATATTGAATAGAAGTGCGGAGAATGGGTAACCTTGCCTTGTTTCCGATTTTAGAGGAGAAGCTTCCAGTTTTAAGTATGATGTTAGCTGTGGCCTTCCTATATGGCTTAAACTGCGTTGATGTATTTTCCCTCTGTCCCTAGTTTTTTGAGATTTTTTTAAATTATGGAAGTGTATTGAAATACATCACAAACATATTTTGCATCTTTTGAGATGATTGTGTGATTTTTTATTTTTCATTTTGTTGATGTGGTAAATCACATTTATTGGTTTGTACATTTTGAACTATCCTTGTATCCAGGGATAAATCTTATTTAATTGTGGTGTATGACCATTTTAATGTGCCTTTGGATTTGGTTTGGTAACATTTTGTTGAGAATTTTTTGCATTTGTATTTGTTTGGCATATTGGTCTCTGTTCTTCTTTTCTTGCGGTATCTTTCTTTGGCTTTGTTTATAAAGGTAATACTGCCTCAAAATGAGTTTGGACATGTGCCTCCTTTGGTTTTGTGCATGAGTTTGAGAAATATTAATATCAATTCTTCTTTAAATGTTTGGCAGAACTTGTTAGTAAAGTATCTGGTCCTGTTTTATTTTTTAATTTATTGGGAAATTTTTAATTGTTGATTCAAGCTCCACATTAGTTATAGGTCTCTGTTCAGGCTTAATGTTTATTCATAATTCAATATTGGTAGGTTGTATGTTTCTAGGAATTTATCCATTTCTTCTAGGTTATCCAGAATTATGTATGTACCTTAATATTCATTGTAGCATTATTTAAAATAACCAAGATATGGAAGTAATCCAAGTGTCCATCCATGAATATATGGAAAAGATGTGGCTGGATATAAAATCTTTGGTTCATACATTTTTCCCATTGATTAAAAAAATGCTTTTTTAAGAATCCTGCTTCATCTTCTGGGAAGATGAAGTAGACATAATTTTCCCTGTTATTCCTGCTGAATAACTGAAAACACTAAGCATTTTATATAAAACAAATATGTGAAGATCCTGAAAGGTGAAAAGAAGGTAGAATAGCTATGGACCTTGCTACCTTATGAATGGCCTAATAGGTTTTCTTTTTGCCACATATGTCCTAGAAGTTGGCAACTCAAAGCAGCCAATGCTTGTCAACAGAAAAAGTACCCCACCCCCAAGTCTGCTCTGTCTAGCAAAAGGACCAGGAAAGGGGCAAGCTCTGAAGACAGAACACTTTTAGACAATGCCATTCTTCTCTAGCTAAACAACATAATAAAAATGTGGCTCTACCCCAACCCTTCCTGCAAATGCCAAATAAGTTTCCTGGACTTCTACTGGCATAGGGCTATGACAAAGTAGTACAACCCCTTTTCCCTGATGCTGTGGAGGCAGAAGAAGCCAAAAAAGAGGCCCTCCCCACCCCCACATGTCGGTAGAGACCACAAGGGAGCCAGAAATATAACCCTATCCTCAGTAATGAAGCACCTCATCCTCTCCACACTGGGGAGGTATAGGCTGGGTGTATAGTAGAACTTTCTTCACTGTCCAGCATTAAGTTTAAAGTTTATTTATTTTGAGAGAGAGAGAGAGAGAGAGAGAGAAGAGAGAGAGAATCCCAAGCAGGCTCTGCACTGTCAGTACAGAGCCCAATGCAGGGCTCAAAGTCATAAGCCATGAGATTATGACCTAAGCTGAAACCGAGAGTCCTCCACTTAAATGACTGAGCCACCCAGGTGCCCCCTTCCCAACATTAAGAAAGCCACTCTACTCTGGAGTGTTAGTGTATGCCATGGATGGAGCTGTAATGAGGCACTCTTATATTTCCAGCCAGGGAAGAAGTATCAGCAAAGGCCTACTGAGTAGTTTGAATCCATTCACATCTGGCAGTAATAAAGCTTAATTCCCCACTATGGAGGCCAAAAAAGGCTGAATAGGGAACCTGGATTTTTGCCATCACCTGACAGTTCCAAGGCAGTGGTACCCTCCCTTCCCTTCTAGATGGGGTAGTGTCAGAAGAAGTCAGCTAAATCAGAATGTTTAAATAAGGGTCAGGTTCTCATAATGTAATACTTAAATTATCTAGACTTTATTTGAAAATCAGTCATCACACTGAGAAACAAAAGATCTCATCCTGAATGAAAAAATGTAATGGATAGATGCCAACACTAATGACAGAAATTATAGAATTATCAGACAAAACTTTCTTGTAATTTACTAGGACATACGTGAACGGTAGAGACTCATGTCCTATATGCCTGCTATCTCTATCAGTTCACCATTGGTTTTCCCCTTTCCTTTGTTCTTGGGCAGCCAGGAGTGCCTGAGGAATGTCACACATGTCCCACCTGGGGGCAGGGGATGAGGGTGTTTGCAGGGTGTCAGCTTGCCTTATGCTTCCTCATCATTTCTGCCTTTCCTTCACTATAGAACAGAAGCCTTAAGTCTTGAGGGAAAGGCAGTAAACCTATTTCCTTTAGGCATAGACGATCTATCACAGTTATAGGAAAAGATCAAGAAAATAACCTTCTACCTCTGAAGGAAGAACGAGTTATCATCCTGGGTCTATGTGAGAATAGGCCCACTTACCCAATCAAAGGAGGGACACAGAGACTTGGAGCACAGTGAAGGGAGGCTTTAATCAACATTCTTGCAATAGTGGTGTCTGATCGACAGGCAAACTTGGGGCAGTTATAGCAGGCAGTTTATCTCCTAACGTGCAAATCCCTCCCCTGATTCCTCATTGGCTCAGTACTACAGAGGTTACAGCCTTACCGGGCCATGCCTACGCCAATATAAGGCTAAAAGTAGTCTTGACTAGAACAAATGTACATTCCTTGAGGTGGTGACTCAGAGGCTTCAGTTCTTAGGCACATCCTCACTGCAAAGCCTGTGCTGTGAAAGGGAGAGGGGAAGAACCAGGAAGTGAAATGTCTAAGGGTTTGGGACTCTATTGTGTGTGGGGGTGGGGATTCATACATTTTCTAACAGGTTGTAAACCTATTCTTAATTAACATAGCTTTTATTTGGTATTTCGGACTAGGAATCATCTCCCTTACTTTTCATAGCCCATACCATTAGGGATATCCTGCTGCCAGGAAAAGAACAGGATCACTGAGACGTCCCCACTTTTGAGAGCTATCATTTCAAACTTTTGTCTGTATGGTTTCTTCTTATATTTGTCTCATATTTTAAAGATTCATTTATATTTATATAAATTTATTTATATCTAGATATATCTATATATATGTATATATTATCTCTTTATATATATATATATATGTATATATATATATATGTATATATATATTTCATAAAAACTGGCCTAAGATGAATCTGATACATGAGAAATGTAGGGTGATGGACATGGAGGAGGGCATTTGTTGGGCTGAGCACTAAGTGTTGTAAAGAAACCAACCTGACAAAAAACTATAAAAGAAACAATAAAGAAATATAAAGCATCTTACTTAGTAGTGTATTTGGGGGGAAAAACCTATCATGTGAATATGAAAGGTAGTCACAAGATATTTGCAAGCTCTCTTTCTTCCGCTGTCCCTACTACTTAGTAAAAGATGTGAAAAACAATGGCATAGAATCCTGTTATGCCATTTTTAGAGAGATTTCTTTGCTCATGATGGCACACCCCCAGGACAGCTCCAGGGTGATGAGTGATACTATTCAGCAGATATTATTGCCCCATCATATAGTTTTTGGTTTAATTTATTCTTGTACAGTTGCATGGTTCTTTATGCTTCTGTGCTGAACATCAGTACAATATAAAAAGGACAATATAAAAAGGGGCTTTGTTATTATGAGTGTACCGTAGGGATCCAGCTAGAGTCTTTTGGTCATTTGGTCTAGAGATTTTCAAAAAGAGCAAGTTGTGCTACTAGTGCTGGTAATTTAAAGATACTGTATGCGAGGGCTTTAGGGAAGATAATGCATAATAATGGTGATGATGATGATGATGATGATGGCAGCTAAAATGTTAATCCCCACTACATTCCTGTTAGTTACAATCATGCTCTTCATTTTACAGGTGGGCTTTCTGAAATGTAGAACGTTTTAGCAACTTATTTAAGATCACTCAGCAAATGAGATACTGGAGCTCATATCCAGACTGATTTGCAAAGACCGTGATCTCAAATTCTTTTTTTTTTTTTTTTTTGCAAACTATTGTTGGTCATATTAAAGGAGAATAAAATAAATATATTTTAATTCCCTTTATATGTCAGAATCCCCTAAAGTATTTTATTTAAACGTATTGATTCTTAGCTTTTGTTGTGTTTCCCCTCCCCTAGACCTTCTAAACCAGAATTTCTCAGAGTGTACCTCTGGAGCATGCATTTTTAACAAGCAACCCTAGATAATTCTTACACACAGTGAATTTGAGAGCCCCACTGTGACTGCCTCCAGCTAATGTCACTCTCCAGCACTTCATTAATGAGCTTGTTCAGTAGATTTGGGGTAGCTTCCAAGGTGCTACACTGGTCCCTTGAGTATGGCAGCCAATTTTTGCAGGCACATTTTCAGCTTTCTCCATCTCCATACTAAATTATATTAGCTACTACAGGGAACTTCCCTTGCTGGCTGTGGCAAGCTCAGCCATTTCTCATCTGTGTTGGGACATTTGTCACCATTGTCTGGCCTTGAATCACCTCACCTATCAAGAAGGTTTCCTGAATCAGGGGACATATAGACACTTATAAAACTGAATCCCTGTACAGCCTAAGGGCAAACCAGGAAGAAAATGGATGAAGTAGGAAACAGGAAATTACTTTGACTTTCTAGAGAAAAGTTTAAAAGTTAAAAAGAAAAACAAAATATTGTATATACTTATTGATGACAGTGATGGTCAGTGTTTTCACTGAGCATCTATTAGATGATTTGCCCTCTGCTCAATGATGTAGACATAGAAGATGTCAAATAAAAACCTACACTAATAATTTTAGTAATTCATATTTGAGTAGTACTTGGAGAGCTTTATAAACATTTTGACCTAGGTCATTTCATTTGACCCCCAATACATTCTTTTGGTTGCTAGACTAATAGTTTATTTTTTTCGTCTCCAGTTCGTGCTCACTGAATAGATTTTGAATCCATTTAGAAAAAAAACTCTCTAATAAACATGATTAGGAATTAGAGATTCCTACCCATAGTCCTAAAGTCTTTAAATCATACATGTATTATATCCATATCATTCATTTTTTAATATTCTTCAAACCTGTGTACACATCTTCTAATTTTTCCAAATATTATTCTGTTAAACTCTCTTCTGATAATCAGATTTATGTCTATATCCTTAGCCCTAACATAGTGCCAATAAATGCAATATAGTATTCCTGTGTTTAGGAGTTTCTTATCTTTTACTGGAAATATGTTTCCATAAAAGAAATACAACAGAATACAGAGCAATGTATAAGCTAGCCATATAAAGAGACTTGTTAATATTTAAATATATTAAAAATTAAACAGGCAGTTTGACTAGATGTGGGAGGCAGAATTTCTAAAACTGAACTCTAAATATGTCCTACTCTAATCCTCAGCCTCTGTGAGAATGGTGAGCTATCTATCACTCCCACTACCACGTTATGCAACATTAAGAGAAGGAGATTATCCAGGTGGATCTGATCTATCATATGTGGCATTAAAAGTAGAGAACTTTCGGAGTGCCTGGGTGGCTCAGTCGGTTAAGTGTCCGACTTCGGCTCAGGTCAGATCTCATGGTTCATGGGTTCGAGCCCCGCATCAGGCTTTGTGCTGACAGCTCAGAGCCTGGAGCCTTTTTTGGATTCTGTGTCTCCCTCTCTCTCTGTTCTTTCCCCGCTTGCACTCTGTGTCTCAAAAATAAATAAACTATAAAAAAATAAATTAAAAAAAAGTAGAGCGCCTTCTACAGCTATGACAGAAGAGGGAGTGAGAGATTTGAAGTAGGAGGAGCTGATGTACCATTGCTGGTTTGAAGTGGGCCTCGTGAGAAGGAATGCAAGCAGCCTTAGTTGTTGCCAGTAGACAGCAAGGAAGTAGAGAGCTCAGCCTATAGGTGTAGAGAAGCGAATCTGTTAAGAAGCCAAAATGAGTTTGGAAGCAGGTAATTTCTCAGAGTTCCCAGTTAAGAGGCCAAGATGGCTGACATCTTGATTTTGCCATGTGAGATCATATGCATACAATCCTGTCTAGTATGTCCATACTTTTGACCTACAGAACTGTGACCCAATATTTGGGCCTTGTTTTAAGACATTAACTCCATTTGTGAAAAATGTAGTGCTAGAAAACTATAATGACCGTGGCTTGAGTTTTCAACAAAGGCTTCATAGAACTTGTTTTTGTGAGAATAAAATAAATGTTAACTGTAATAGTTTCCTCTGGTTGCTCTAACAAATTACTACAAACTTAGTGGCTTAACACAACACACATTGATTATCTTAGCAGTTCTGAAATCAGAAGTCAAAATGGGCTTCACCAAAGGTAAAGGCAGAGGTATGTTCCTTCCTGATAGCTTTCAGGGACACCTTCTTCTTTCCCTTCTCCTCCTCCTCCTTCCCCTCTTCCTTCCCCTCCTCCTCCTCCTTTTTTTAAAATAGTGTTGTGATATGTTTATGTTATTAATTTTGAGAGAGAGAGAGAGAGAGAGAGAGAGAGAGAATCCCAAGCAGGCTTCATACTGTCAGTGCAGAGCCCACCTTGAGACTCAATCCCATGAAACTTGAGATCATGACCTGAGCCAAAATCAAGAGTCAGATGCTTAACCAACTGAGCCACCCAAGCACCCTGGGGAGTATCTACTTCTTTGCCTCTTTCAGCTGCCACAGGCAGCAGCTGTTTTCTTTGGTCTGGGGCCCCCTCCCTCTTCAAACTCAGATAGGCTTTAAGTCTTTCTCACATTGTATCATCCTGACTCAGACATTTCTGCCTCCCTTTTCCATACTTAAGAGCCCATGTAATTACTTGGGTTCATTGGGATAATCCAGAATAATCTCTCCACCTCAGATCAGCTGATTAGTAACCTTAACTGCCTCTGTTGCCTTTATTATTCTTTGTCTTGTGACCTAACATATTCTCATAGTTTTCAGGGAGTCAAAGTGGACATCTTTAAGAGGCCAATATTCTGTCTACCAATGATATTTAGAAAAAAAATAAGGATCTGCTGCCTAGGCAATGACTTGTGTAGAAACTATCCTTGGTAAAATATTGACTGTATTTTCACTTATGGGTTTGATGTTTACGTATAAGTAGATTTTTTTCTGGAAAAATAAATGTTTGAAAAGATTATGAGCCTTAGCAGTCCATGAAATATTTGAATGCTTGCATGTACAAAGTTCCATCAGGCTGTGAAATGTCCTCTTTATTGAGAATTGAAATGGGTAATTTATAATAACAAATAATAATTTCTTAAATTAAAAAATCTTATGTGCTTGAAAAATAATACTTTTCTAGGCATTATTCCATTTATTTATAATGACATCTGTGAAGTCTTGCTGATCTTCCTGGCCTGTCTTTCTCTCCTTTCTCAGAAACATTTTAAAGATACTCTTATTATAGTGTTCGAAGGAGGTCTTTTGTGTGTGTGGGTTTTTTGAGGGTTTTTTTGTGTTGTTGTTGTTGGTTTTTTTTTGATAATTCATTCAATATTTGTCATTAAGTGTAGGAGCATCTCTATATCAGCGATGCTTGGCTACTACCTAGCACCTACCTATGCCAATATATGTTTACTAATAATGAATACATCTTAAATAAATCATTCCTAATAATTTATCCACATTGAAGGAACAAACAGTGATGGTTGAGGTCAGCATTTCAGAGCTGGTTCCCTAATTAATGTTCCCCTAATTCGTAACATCTGTAATGAATATATTTGGTGATCAAGATTATGCTGAAGTTTAACAACAAACGTTATCAAATAATATGACTTCTGTGATGACATTTGTGTCAAAATCTAAATTTGTTCAACATAAGATAATACTTAGCTAAATGATAATATGCATTATATGTTATAGCTGTGCATTTTGTCAATCGATACTATGCACATATAAATATCTATGCATATGCATGAGTGCTAAATGTATGTCTCTTTCTGTCTTAAGTTAATTGGTAGGGGCTGCATATGAGTCCATTTTAGCAAATACCACCAACGCTTTTGAGGTATAGACTTCGGAAATTATTAAATATTTTTTGCAGCTGCTCAAGGGAATGTATTTTGACATGAATTTTACTGTTACACATTCCTTTAAAAAAATTTCCACACAATGACATAGAAGTCTCCCTTAATTAATTATGTCTTGTTTTTTTATAATCAGATACGTTTATATTACCTATATGTCCTGTATTTTGTCTTTTGCTCTGACAAGCTCCTGGCAGTTCAGATTTCCACAGTTTAGTTGTTCTATTACTTTTACAATGGTCTGGTAGCAGAGTATGCTTATGGACTCTTTTTCAGTTTTTCCACTTATTTTTTTTCTCAGTAGGCATTTTAATGCCTTTCGATGGCAAAAACCAAGTTACTTTTTGTGACTGACATGCGAGTAATTAGCCCGAACTTTCTGTAACTAGTTATGTGACCCTGCACAAACTCCATAATCTTTCTGATTGTAAATACTCACATCGGTAAGTTATGTAGAATTGCTTGCATATATGTTACAAATATTTAAAACAAAAACTCACTGTTATAGAGGATAACAGAATAGGTAGCAATATACTTATTGGACACTTAAGAAATAAGAACTTACAAATATTGGAGATTCTATATAATCCTCCCTAGTCAATTCTCTTCCATTTTTTTCCCCAGGAACAATCTTTAAAACTCATTTTGTGCAGATCATTCCCATATGTAAGTTTTTAATTGTACTACATGTGGATAAATTCTTAAAACAAACATGTCCTGGTTTATTTATCTTAATGTTATTATTACAGTATGGAAGTAAGCATTTTTGTACATCATGTCTCCCTGTGAATAGATACAAGAATTTTGAGTGGGAATATCATCAGGAATAGAATTGATGGGTGTAGGGTATGCATGACTTGCAACTTTAGTCAAATGTGCCAGGTTGTTCTCTCCATTTTTTGAATCAGTTTATATTCCCACCACAGCATATGAGAGCTCCCATTGTTCTACATGCTTACCAACACTTGGTTTGGGATGCAAAATGATATATCAATATTTTGTGTTTTAAAAATTTGACATAATTGCTGAGGTATTATTGACTTACAATAAACTGCATATTTTTAAAGTATACAGTTTGATAAGTATTGATAAATATACACATATATACATGTGTATATATACACAAATACACTTGCGAAACAAACAAACAAAAAAAGTAATGAGTGTATTTATCAGCCCAAGCATTTCCTTTTGCCCTCCCTCCTCCTTTTTCTGTGCCCCACCACTGTACCCAGGCAACCACTGATCTGTTTCATGCTACTATAGTTTAGTTGGAATTTCCTAAAATTTTGTGTGAATGAAATAATCCTGTATGCATTTGGGGGGGTGGTGCCTGGCCTCTTTTACCGAGTTTGATTATTGGAGTTTTATCTTTGTTGTCTGAATATCCACCCCCTTTTATTGTGGAAAGATACTTCATCATATGGATAGACCTCAGTTTGTTTATACATTAACTCTTGATAGACATCTGGGTAATTTCCAGTTTTGGGTTACTATAAATAAATTTGCTAGGAATATTCTTGTACAAATCCTTGTATGGATGTATACTTTTATTTTTCTGAGGTAGATTCTTAGAAGAGAAATGGTTGAATAATATGGCAGGTTTGTGTTTAATTTTATTTTCCAAAGGCGTTTTAATCATTTTAGAACCTCATGAAGAGTAAATGAGAATTGTGCAGTGTCTTTATATATTCTGAATATAATTTCCTTATCAAATATATGATTTGCAGGTATTTTCTTATAGGCTTTAGCTTGCTTTCTCTTTCACTTTATTGTGACTTTCAGAGAGCAGAAGTGTTTAATCTTGAAATCAAATTCTTTACCTTGCTCTTTTATGGATCATGTTTTTTGTTCCATAGGTTTAAATAAAATTTTTAACAAAAAGTTACAAAGGTTTTCTTAACTCTTTTGTTACTTCAGTCTTAGTTTTCAGGTTTGCATTTACTTCTGTGACCCATTTTAGATTAGATTTATATATGATGCAAGGAATAGTTCAAGGGTCTTCTTCTCCTTCCTCTTCTTCTTCATCTTCTCCCTCTTCCTCTTTTTCTTTCCTTCTCCTTCCCCTCTTCCTCCTCCTCTCCTCCTTTTCTCCCTCTTCTTCTTTCACTTCTCCTTCTCCTTCCTTTACACCTTATCAAAAATTAGGTGCCCTTGTATGTGGGTCTATTTCTGGACTCAGTGTTTATTACTTTAATAGTCCTATTTACCTATTTTTACACCAATATCAAACTATTTTCACTGTAGCTTCATAATAAGCATTAAAATCAGGAAGTGATAAGCGAAACATTTTTTTTTCTTTTTCAAGGGCTTTTATTTTTTATTTTTTGAAGGAGTTTCCTAGGTCCTTTGTATTTCTTCATAAATTTTAGAAAAGAATGTCAATTTCTATTTTAAAAAATACTGCTGTTATTTTAAGAGAGAATGCATTGAATCTATAAATAGGTTTTGGCAGAATTGATATTTTAATAATAGTGAATGTTTCAACTCACGACGATGGTTTATTTCTTCATTTATTTGTATCTGAAATTGAAATTAAACTGAAATTTTCCTCAGCACTGTTTTGTAGTTTTTAATATGCAGGTGTTTTACATATTTTATCAGATTTATTTTAAATGTTTCATAGTTTTTATGCTATTGTATATGGAATTTTTTTAATGTTTATTTATTTATTTTGAGAGAGAGAGAAAACGAGTAAGTGGGGAGAGGCAGAGAGAGAAAGAGAAAATTCCAAGCAGGCTTCACTCTGTCAACTCAGACCCTGACACGGGGCTCACTGTCATGAACCATGAGGTCTTGATCTGAACTGAAATCAAGAGTTGGACATTTAATGGACTGAGTTACCCAGGCACCCATGTATATAGAATTTTTCAAATTTCACTTTCCAACTGTTTCTAGTGCTTAGACAATTGCTTTATGCATACAGTAACTTTGTAGAAATCACTTTTTATAGTTTTAATAGCTTTTTTTTGGTAAAAAAACTACTGAAGTTTATAGATAATTATGTCAGTGAATAAAGATAGATTTTATTTCTTTTAGAAAGGAATTGCTTTTCATTATTTTCTCCTGTCTTGTACTAGCCAGAATATCCATTATTCTGTTGGCTAGAAGGGTGTGTGGATCCTTATCTTGTATCTGATCTCAGGGGCAAAACATTCAGTTTCTCATCATTTGGTTTGACGTGTTCTCTTTATAAGGTTGTGTTAGTTTCTACGTAGGGTCCTCAAGACTACTTCCAGGATTGATGATTCACTAGTCGTTATACTTACTGTTACAGATTATCACAATATAAACATACATGGCAAAATCATCAAAGGGAAGAGACACATAGGGTAAAGTCTGAAGGAAACCACCTATAAGCTTCTGGGAGTCCTCCACCAGTAGACTTGTGTAAGACACATTTCATTACTTCAGCAGCAGTTTGCAACAACCCATACAAAAGGCTGTTTACTAGGGATCTTTGCCTGAGTCTACATGTCCAAAGATTTTACTGAAGGTTGACCAAATAGATACATAATGTACTTCATCGTTACTAAAACTCCAGATCCTTAGAAGGAAAGCAGGTATTCACATAAATCACTGTTGGCACACGTTATCTAGACTATAGTATGGTTCAATGTCGTAAGCATTCAAAACACTCTCATCAGAATATTCCAAGAGGTCATTCTGAGGAGTTGGCCAACGGCCAGTCATGAAAATTTGGAACATGTAAGGCTTGAGCAATTCAGGCTTAATGGATTAACACTTTCCTACACACCTTCTATTTTAAGTTTGCAGAAAGTTTTCATCAAGGATTATGTTGGATTTTATTAAAAACTTTCTGCATCTTTTTGAGATCATCCTATGGTATAAATATGGTTAAATACATTGATTTTCAAATACTATACAAACTTTGAATCTGTGATATAAAATCACTAGGTCATTACGTATTTTAGTTTATATGTGTTCTTGGATTTGATTTCATAAAATTTTATATAGAATTTTTGGTCCAGTTTGATGAAGAATCTCTTCTAATCTCTATATGATTATTATTTTCTTATTTTTGGTTTATTTGTTCTATGAATTACTGAGAAGGATATTGAAATCCCCAACTATAATTATAGGTTTATTTATTTCTCCTTGCAGTTCTATCATTATCTGCTCCATTGGAAGCTCTTCATATTTATTTAGTTTTATTATTTCATCTTGATAAATTTACCTGTTTATTGTTATTAAATAATCTATGTTCCTGGTAATATAATTTGATACATAATCTAATTTGACTGATATTACTATAACACCCCTGCTTTCTCTTGACTACTGTCGGCATATCTTTTCCTTACCTTTTACTTTTAATTTATTATGTCTTTACATATGAAGTATGTTTCTTATAGAAAGCATATAGTTGGGTTCTGCTTTTTCTCTCAAAATAATAATTTCTGCCTTTTATTTGGAATAGTTAGATCATTTGCATTTAATGTGATCATTTAATTGTTACATCTAAATCAACCAACTCTTACATGTTTATTATTGATTCCATCTGTTATTTTTCCCATTATCTCATTTTCTGCCTACTTTCAATTAATTATTATTTTATTTTCTCCTCTCCATTTTCTTATGGAAATGGAGTTGTCTTACAGTACATGATTTTACCCTCTAATTTCAAGTGATATTATACCTCTTCTGAGCAGGACTTATGCTAGTGATATTAATTCCCCATTATTGAGGTAAGGCTTATTTGCATACTCTACCTAGTGTCCCATAAATCACAGATTTCTGTTTTAGCTAGTCGGAGCAAGTACTATTCATAGCCCTGTTGAGTTTTGGGTATTCTTACCTCCAATCCTTTTGGGTGCTTTTTCTTGAGTCTCAGATATTTTTGTTACAGCACTGTTAATCAGACATGTTATCAGGCATGCACTGATCAATGCTCACTGAATGTATAGGGGGGACTCTGCGGGTATCTGGAAATCTCTGTGTGCAGTTTTCTCCTATCTAGGAAGTCCAGCCACATTGGTCTCCCTAGAATCCCAGGAATCTGCCAGGCTTCTCCTGATATATTAGTTCTCTATTGCTATCATAGCAAATCATCACAAACTTAGTGACTTAAACCAGTTCAAATTTATGATCTTATAGTCACGTGGGTTAAAAGCCCAACATGGGTCTTACTGTGCTAAAACCAAAGAATCAGCAGGGTTCAGGATGTTCCAGGGGCAAATCCGTGTCCTTGACTTTTCCAGCTTCTAGAGAATGCCCAAATTCCTTGAATTGTGTCTCATTCTTCTAAAGCTAACAAAACTCCATCTCTCTAATCATTTTTCTATAGTTACATCTCCCTCTAATTCTGAACTGGACTGGGAAAGTTCCTCTGATTTTGAGGAATCATGTGATTATATCAGGTGCATCCAGATAATCCTGGCTAATCTCCCTATATCAAAGTTATTAATTTAATCAGTACCTAAAAGCTCCCTTTGCCATGTAAGGTAATGTATTCAGTTTCAGGAGAGGAAGTGGACATCTCTGAAGGACTGTTATTCTACTACTATGTCCCTGTTCCTCATCACTGCAACAAAACCTAGAAACTTCCTCAAGTCAATTACCTGAGCAATTAGAGAGAGCATCTCTGTTGCTATCTCTCATCTCTAAGGATTCAGAGCCCTTCATTCGCTTATATTTTATATTCAGTGTGTTTTACACTGTGATTTCATGTGTTCTTTCTGTTGTTTTTTGTTTTGTTTTGCTGTGCTCTTATTTTTGTTTTTATTTTTTAAAGTTGTTGCATGAGAAAGAATAAATTCTACTTTTGTTATCCTATCTTGGCCAAACAAAAAAATCTCTAGTACCTCATTGTTTAAATTCAGTTTTCTTGATTTCTCATAAGGTTGGGCATCTTTGAGTTTCCCGTTTTCATTTGTTTCTTTACTTTGGCTATTCAGATTTCTTGTTTTTAAATTGTCCCTTAATTTACTATTTGATATTTCTATTGAAGAGTGTATCTTTTTCCTATTGTTTTACAGAAATAATTTACAGGTCCTGGATATAAATTTTTTTATCAGTTGCATGCAATATAAATATTTTCTTCTAGTATGTGGTGTATGGTAGTCTCACTTGTTGATGAAGAATTTTTTCAGAGACAGGTTTAATATTATTATAAACAGATTTATCATGCTTTTAGGATTTTTGTTTTCCTTCCCTGTCATGTAGTTGAGAAATCTTCTACCATATATTTCTCCTTAAAAAAATTAAAGTTCGTTTTTCCACGTTAGATCTTTAATCATCTGAAATTTTTACATCTGTGTGTAGTATGAAGCAGAGGTCCCATTATTTTTTTAGATGAACAACAAATAACAACATTTATTGACTGTTCTATACTTTTCATAACGGTTTATGAATCCTGTTGTCGTTTCCTTTAGTGAAGTCTTTTGGTGATGAACTCTTGGTTGTCTGAAAAATATCTTTGGTATCACCTTCATTTTTTAAGGGATACTCCACTAGGTAAAGAATTAGTTTGGAAGGTATTTTCTTTTTGCCATTAAAAATATCATTCTACTGTCTTCTGATTTTCATTATTTTTATTTAAAATCATTTGTGAAATTATGATGTTCTTTTGATTTTACTTTTCTTCTCTCTCCAGCTGTTTTCAGATTTTAGTTTTGTATTTATTTTTCAGACTTCTATACTTATGTCCCTTGGGGTGGTTTTCTTTGTATTTACCCTGCTTCATAAAGGTTCACTACTTATATCTTCAGCTTTATATATCTTTTGTCAGTTTTGGAAAATTCATGACTTATAACCTATTCTCTCTCTTTTTATTTTTTAAACTTCAAATACATGAACCTCTTTCCCATATCAAATTTATCTTATGATCTGTTCCATATTTTCCATATTTTTTATTTCTCCATGCTTCCTTCCAGATATTTCTACTGTCTTATCTTCCACTTCCCGAATTCGTTCTTTATCTAGACCTAATATGCTATTAAATCCCTCCACTGAGCTTTAAACCATTATATTTTAGTTAATGCATAAATTAGGTTTTCTGAGTAATTCTTTTATACTTTCCACTTACATCTCATTTAATTTATTAAATATTAATCACTTATGAATCATTCTATAGCTTTGACTTAAAAAACAAAGTAAATTTCTTGTCCCTTTCCATTATTTTCTCTTGATTTTCACTCAATTCTTGTCTGTGTGGCTGATTATTTTTGATAGAGTGTCAGGAACTGTAGAAGAATATTAAAGAGCTACTTTGAGGCTCTGGATGTCATCAACTTTCTTCATATATAATTTGCTTTTCCTTCTGGAAGACACCTTTTCCAGTCAGTAATTGAATTGACTTACAGTGTTCAAATGCAGTTTTCATTATACAAGCAGATGGTAAAATGTGCCCCCCAAAAGTCAGAGTTTAAATAAGTATGCAAAGGAAAGATACATCTATTTTGGGCAGAAGAATCTAGAATATTTTCATAAAAGAGGCAGGATTTAAATGGATCTGTATGAATAGTTCAAAGTTTAACACACAGAGCTTAGAGTAATAGAGTGAGGGAGGGAAGAAGAGACAAGTTGTCAGAAAATTGAGTTTAAAAAAGCATTTTTGAAACTGATCTAATGCATTCAAACACATACAGAAATATAAATGTTTTATCATCATTCTCCTTTTTTTCTGTATATAAGTTGTGACTGTTCTTGGGAACAGATGTACTCTGTCATAATCAAATGAGAAGAAATACTGGTTTTCTGATTGCTCTCTTTCTGTGCCAAATATTTTGTAATGTTTCCACTGTTAAAGAATATTGCTACCATTCTGTGAGGCATTATCTCACAGAGTGAAAATTTTCTCTACTTTTAACAATGTACTTGTGAATTTAAACATTAACTATTTTAATCATACCAAAGCTTTATCTCAAAAACTGATAATAGTTTTTTTTTACTTTTTGTTTTTTTTTTTTTTAATCCTCAGAACATGTTGAATAAAATAACATTGGGCATTGTTTTCTTCACAGCTCGGAAACTCAATAAGTAAAATGAAAATTGAGTGATTTATATATTTATTTATTCAACAAATATTAACAGAGTACCTGTATGCACTAGATATTTTGCTAGTAATGTAATAGTATTTTCATTGTAGATCTATTGTGAGAAATAAAATACATAATTATATATACACTTGCCTCAATGACTGGCATTAAAGGCTTAATAGATGTTCACAATTATTTTATTGTTAGCCATTTTTATATGTAGGGATTTGTTTGATGATTTATTTGTTAAAGTTCATGGAAAGCCAGAAAAGAGACATAAAGATGTTTTTCTGTGTTGATCTTAAATAATTTAGAAGTATTAGTTTCCCAATCTAAACACCTCTGTACCAAAAGCTTACCACATATATATTTGCACACACACATTTTCTCCCTCTGTCTCCATTTCATTTTCTCTTTTTTTTCTGAATTCCTAGGATGGCAAATATATCATGCACTTTGACATAATAAATGGTGCTTTGTAAGAAATATCTCATTCTCTGCTTAAATATGAAGAAGCATTTTTATCAAAAGATAAAAATATGGAGGCTTAATTTACTTGATCTCTCATTTTTTAGATGATACCTCTCATCTCAATTCCATGTTAGCCACACATCTTCTCATGACCCCAGAGTAGCTTTTGCTATATGGCTAATGCCAAATCTGGAAATTTATACTTAAGATAATTAGTCTACTTTATCCTGCTGCTTCTAGGTTTCTCATTCTTATTTATCCAAAAAGATTACTTTCATTTCATTTCGAAGATAACTCCTTTATTTTCAAACTTGCCAAAAGAATTCAGACAATGCTGTAACAAGGATTAGTGAGACACTGGAATGCCCTTCAGTCTGTTGCCCCGGGAAAACAGGGTATCCTTAACAGTAGGAAAAGCTTATTGAACTATTTCTGGAATGGTCTCCTGAAGAGAATATAACAGAAAATAAAGTGTAAAATATTATTGAAAATTCACTATCCTTGACATGTTATCTTATATCACTCTATTTTTTACTTCTACAAGTTGATGTACTGTTTATTTTACTTCTGAGATACCTGTGGCTCAGAGGTAATCAAGGATTTATGTAGATTTTAATTAAAATATTTATTGATTTTCTCCTACATGGGAAGTACTATAATATGCTCTCTTGGAGACACGAGGACATCCATACATCGTCCTGGCCTTCTGGAAACTCAGAAACTTCGGAAAATACGGTGGCTAGTACCTTACTTTGTCTCTCAGTGCCAGTCCTGCCCTTCTTTGCTTTCTTTGTGCTGCTTTCAGTAGGCTATGAAAACCACCACATTTCTACTTTGCCTTTTGCCTCTCTGATAGTGCTACTAATAAAGAATGCTAGACAAATATTAGAAACAGAGTTGCATAATGTGCTGTTTTCTGTCCCTGTCTACAAATCCCAGCAGTGTCATTGTATTGCAGCAGTGAATGGCAGTTGATACCATTTTCAGTTTTTTCTCTTCCCTCCAGAACCAGCCTCATTGTGCTCCCTGAGAAATAGTTCCTCTTCTCCATGATCTGCGCACCAGCTCCACAGTCTTCTCTGAGGTGCTGAGATCCCAGCACAGCTGGGCAGCGTCCCCTTGAAAGAAGTCTGGGTTGGGGTGCCTGGGTGGCTTAGTCGGTTAGGCGTCTGACTTTTGCTCAGCTCATGATCTCACGGTTCGTGGGTTCGAGCCCTGCGTCGGGCTCTGTGCTGACTGCCAGCTCAGAGCCTGGAGCCTGTTTCAGTCTGTGACTCCCTCTCTCTCTGATCCTCCCCTGCTCAAGCTGTTTCTCTCTCTCCTAGAAATAAATAAAACATTTAAAAAAAAAAAAAAAAAAAAGAAAGAAGTCTGGGTCCCAGCTCTGAGGGAGCCTTCTCCAAGTTATAGTTTAAAAACTCCTCTTCCCTTTTTTTAACTTCATCGCCAGAGATGGTAGCTGCTTCTTGCAGGAAGTAGCTCTTTGTTATTTCATTGTTTCCTGTTTTGTTAAAAAATCTTTTTTAGTACTTTCAAATAACCAAAGCAAAGGTAGTGTCTTTAATCAATATGATACATAATTCAAAGATCTTTTTGGTGGTTTTCTCTCTAATAATTTTCACTGGACAGTGAACATTGTCTTTATTTTTATTTGTTTATTATTCTTTAGTTTGAAGCTTCAGGCCAATAATTTTAAATGTTTAAAATAACATTAATCAACATAAAAGTCACATTTTTAGGAAACAGCTGCAGTGAGAGCTCAAAATACTAGAGTCAGAGGTGAGATATTTTCTGCTTCCTCCATTGACTCAGTGTCTTGCCTTAAGCAAATAGTTTTGTGACATGTGTCCTGTGTATATTAACATCTATATCCTCACATCCATTTCTTGGGAGTTTTGCGGACTAAGTAATACTTGTAGGAATAACTCTACTCTCTATGAACATTCTTTTCTCTTTCCTTCTTAGGAAGTTAGGAGTAAGCAATAAAATTGTAGGGTCTAATGTCCTAAAGTAGGCTAATTTACATTGGGTCATCTTTGCACAGACTTCTCAAAAAGTGGAAAGGAAAATCAAAACAAACAAAACACTTGTCCCACAAAAAAGAAATATGAGCCAGCACAGCTGCATTATTTTTAAGGTGTGGAGGAATTTTTTCTTTGTTGCATTCCTGTAATGAAGTGAAAGTCTCAAGATGAAAGGAACCCATCTAGAGATATCACCCAGCATCCACCTCCTCTCCCAGTTATATTTTTTCAACTGGATACCTAGACTTTGCTTGCAGCCTTCTAGTGAAGAAAAGTATGAGTTTTCTCTCAAAGTCTCCCATTGTATCTTTAAGGCACAAAAGAAAGTTGTTTGTAAAACAACACATTTAACTTCTTGAAGTTTCCACTTTTCCTTGGTGGTTCTATCCTTTGCAGTAAAAAAAAAAAGTAAATTTCTCTTATAAGAGGGTTTTCAGGTCTTTAAAAACACACTTTGCATGTTCCTTTCCATTGTACTCACCAGAAAACCTATTATATACCTGGTGTTATTTTTTTTAACTTTGTCTTTTACCAAAGGCCATGTGATGTTTTCCATGATTCTTTTACTGTTTGCTATAAGATGCACGTGTCATACAGATGTGGTGTGTCTTTTATTCTGGCATGGGACATGTTGAAGGCATTTTTGGCACAGAGTTGTACTCCCAAATTTATTACATAGCAAAAAATACATTAAAAAGTAATTCACTTATATAGATGACCTCCATATGAATCTTCTCCTTGCTGTCAAATTCCCAAACTCTCATTGTCCTTCACTTCCTTCATTAGGGTAAAAATTCTGCGGCCTCATTGTGTTTGCAATGTGTGTATACTACATAGATTCCATACTGACTCTCTCCCCTATTCCACAGAGCCTCATTTTTTTGAGGCTGCCCATCTGTGACCCTGGATCTTATTCAGAATACTTGTGAAATGTCACAAAATCTTATCACAAGTAGAATGCAGGTAGATTTCATAAAATATAAGAGAACTCATGGTACCTTTCTCATATTGCTATTTTTTCTTCTCCCTGGTACCAACATTGGATCCTTTCTCCTACCTATACCTATACACACCATCTTCCCATCAACTCCAGGGATTTTTGCTACTGAAGAAATTACAGTTCTTTCTCATCCTGGAGTCTTTTTGTTGCACATGACTCTAAGGCAGAGACAGACAACAGTCAAAATCTTCAACCTTACTCCTTCCATGGTGTCTGGTCATTTGGCTCCTGGCAATACTACAGATCCCAGCCCGTCATGTAATTAGGTTATGCTTCTGTAACTAACTCAGTGCTTATTAATGAAATGAGAGTAGATGTTACATGTACCACTTTCTGGCCTGGATGATAAAAGTTCCCTTACGCATTCACTCTGGCTTTTCCTCTCCCTTTGGCAGAATGATAATGATATGACTTGAGAGGACTTAAAAGTCACCGTACTGGAAATAACAAAGATTCAATTTGGGTCCTAAATGGTTATGTAAAGCAGAATTACGTCTTCTCCTAGACCCTGAAAAGCCAACCCGAACTATTACAAAAGAAGGAGAAGAAGAGTTCTATTGTGTTGAAATCATTAGACTTCTGCTGGAGTATCCTTATTTCTAATGACAACGTCAATCTTCAGTGGTAGTCCTTCTGGTCATATTTACATCGATTCATATCACTGTAAGAAAACTACCAGTGTTGTGAAACTAACATTTCATAGTTACCTAATTTGATCCTTATAACATGCTCAAGAAGGAATTGTAGACTGTTGATCTGGAAGGAGCCTTGATTTTAGTGGTTTAAAAAAATTTTTTTAATGTTTTATTTGTTTCTAGGAGAGAGAGAGAGAGGCAGCATGAGCAGGGGAGGGTCAGAGAGAGAGGGAGTCACAGACTGAAACAGGCTCCAGGCTCTGAGCCGGCAGTCAGCACCGAGCCCGACGCGGGGCTCGAACCCACGAACTGCGAGATCATGACCTAAGCGAAAGTCGGATGCTCAACCGACTAAGCCACCCAGGCGCCCCAGTGGTTTTAAAATTTTAAAGTCTTAAAAATGGAATTCTTTCTTCAAATGATACAACATTGAGTCCTGTATAAAGAATGGCTAAAGGTAAAACATTAATGGTTGCAACAGTGTGAGGGTGAGGATGTTGGGAATGAACTGGTCCAGAGTTGGTCAACAAGGTTCTGTCCTTCAATGTCTCCCTTCGGGCACATTCCTAGACCCTTGGCCTCCAAAGAAGAATGTATATAACATACTTAAAGATGAGCTAAAAGAAGTTGTGAGACTCAGTTTTATGAGGCAAACTGAGTTGATTTTGTATCACACTTGAATTATTCTGCATTTGTGCTATTACCTATACTTTTCCCTCTGACTGGGTTGCCTTTCTTAGTCCCTTCTTTTTAAAATCCAGACTATATATTAAAGCTATAATCATGAAGCTTATAATTATTTCTGTTCTGTTATAATAAGTTGCCATAAATTTAGAAGCAAAATTTTAATCTCATAGTTCTGTAGGTCAGATGTCTTGATGGGCTCAACTGAGCCCCCTGCTCCAGGTTTCACAAGGCCAACATCAAGGCGCTGGCAAGGCTGTGTTCATCACTTGAGTCTCTGGGGGAAAGAATGCACTTCCAGATCCATTCAGGTTTTTAATAGGATTCCTTTTCTTGAGGTTATAGGACTGAGGTTTCCATTTCCTTGCCGGCTATTAACCAGATGCTGACTTTTGCTGCTAGAAGGTACTCCGATCCGTGACTTTCATGTAGCCACCCCCACCCTCAGGGGCTGACTGAGTCTGTCATATTTCACATATCTTTGACTTACCTCCTTGCTGCATCTTTCTGACTTCCTCACCTACTTTCAGCTGGGAGAAAGCTCTACTCTTAAGAGCTCATGTGTATGCATTGGGTCCACTTGAATAATCCAAAAAAAAAAAAAATCTAATTTACTGTCAGTTGACTGGCAATCCTAATTGCATCTGCAGAGTCCCTTTTGTTCATATAATGTGTCATTTTTATAGGCATGGCAAGGGGATGGTGTGGTTATTATGCCAAAATTCTGCCTACCACAAAGTCTTTCCTGAAAACCATCCAGGGTGAACTCACCTGCGTTAGAAACCACATATCTCTCTCTTAGTACCTCTCATAATGCACTGTCCTTAATCTACCTATGTTAAAGCCATTTATGAAATTTCCTTGGTTTTCTTTCCATTGTGAGACCCCTCTGATGGTGGTTGCTCAGTGTCTAATAGAGCTGGCACACTAATGAAATTGGATGAATTAAGTGGAATTACATAAGTCATACAGTAAAGGCAGATGGGACTAGAACCAGAGCTAGAAAAGCACTCTTAGTCCAGCATGTTCTTTTTGAAAGCTCCAAACCTTATCCCTACCCAAGAGTTGGGCATCATTTACAGACATGGATGTTTTTATTACATTTTAGGGAAAATTTTTTTTCAGTGAAAGAATAGAATAGAATAGAATAGAATAGAATAGAATAGAATAGAATAGAAAATAGAAAAGAAAGAAAAGGTTTATGTGATGGCCTTTTAAAATCTTGACCTGTGTGTAGTCAGAGCTGAACGATCTGATACTCTCTTCTATTGAAAAGTTCAGTGAGTAATCACACCCAAGTCCCAGTGAACCCCACTGTGTTTCATAGGTGCCACCTTAATTTGCCAACCTGCCTTTAGCCTAAAGAATATATTTTTTTTCCTTTTCATTTTTAGTTGCTGACTTGGTGAAATCAATCTGTACATTCTAGAAGAGAATTTTTTATTTTGGTGGAGTGATTCTGTTCCCGGATGTGGCTGACACTGTAAACCTTTCAAAATCTGACATGCTGGTCTTATGGGACCAAGTAAAGGCAGTAGAGGGAGGGACAGAAGCAAAGACCATAGGTTTAATCCTTTTTTTTTTTTTTTTTCATAGAGGAAAGAGCATACCTACTATCTTTCCATAGTAGAGACAGCAGAAGTCTGCTATCATAACCTTGATATGAGGAAAAAATGCATGCCTTACTCATTGGGGGTTTTGAAAATGAAATGAATATATTTTGTGAGTTATAAAGAATAACACAAATTACTACCAAGAGTAATAACCCAATCCATTTTAACATGTTTTACTTTTTTAAAATTTTTTAATGTTTTATTTATTTCTGAGAGAGAGAGAGACAGCATGAGCAGGGGAAGGTCAGAGAGAGAGAGAGAGAGAGAGAGATACAGAATCTGAAGCAGGCTACAGGCTCTGAGCTAGCTGTCAGCACAGAGCCTGATGCGGGGCTCAAACCCACAAACTGTGAGATCATGACCGGAGCTGAAGTCAGACGCTTAACTGACTGAGCCACCCAGGCACCCCCATTTTAACATGTTTTAATGTTTTTTGTTTTTCAGAGAAGTTGACAGAGTGTGAGTGGGGAAGGGGCAGAGAGCGTGGGAGACACAGAATGTGAAGCAGGCTCCATGCTCTGAGCTGTCAGCACAGAGCCTGATGCGGGGCTTGAATCCATGGACTGTGAGATCATGACCTGAGCCAAAGTTGGACATTTAACCGACTGAGCCACCCAGGCGCCCCAAACTCAATCTATTTTAAGTGCATATAAATATATAAGCATTATCATCACCATCATCATCATCCTTATGCTTCTTTTCCCAGAGAAGATTGAAGAAAATGTAGACTCCAAGCCTCTGTTGAGGTCAAACAGCAGTTTAGTCAAAGCTTGAAGGTTAGAATTCAACAGGCCACAATTCCCATTAGATTCATGAATTCCCTGATGCTGCCAGAGCCAGACTGTTCCTCTACCAAATTACTGCCAAGGGAACACGATGCTCATCTCAACTGTAGTTTCCACATTTTCTCAAGATTAAATAGAGAGCTTTTAAACTTCCTTTTCCAAGAATATCTTAATTTTTAAAATGCTCTCATTCTCATCACATCTTAAGCTTTGAACTCTCACCATCCCCAGCATTCAAGTCTCCTTATTAATCTGTTGATGAGGCCTCCATGTTTCTTCTGAGTATGATTTCTAGCAGCTGCTGCATCTTTATTTACTTATTCATGGATGGGAAGAAGGAGACAATTTTGATGTATATTGCCTTAATCAGGGACAGGTGTTAAACTAGAGCATGGCAACTCTAAAACTATTCTTCATTTCAACACCTACGAAACACACATTTAAAAAAATCTATAATGATCAGACTTATTTATTTGATATTCTTTATTAAAAGATAGCAGCTTATTCTTTACAAACAAATAGAAACTACCTAAAAGGATTTGCTTCAAAATAACCCAGCTTGCCAAATGAGAGGCCACTGAGAATAAGACAAAGAGAAAGCAGGCTACAGTTAAACACGGTTGTCCAGGAATTGATAATAGATAAAGCTGGGTTTTCTTGTTTCCTTTTTTTTACATTAAAAAATCTCCATAATATGTGCTAAATAAGTCTATTTTATACTAAAAGTTAAAGGTGCCCAAGAAAGTTCATTGCTAATATTTTGGGTATAAATTCTTGATCTTAAAAATGCTTGTACCCATTTATCACCATGGAAATACTTTTAGCAGTTCTAAATTGCATCCAGATGGAAGAACCACTTAATTTTTGATGAATTTAATAAATGATAAAGATCTTCTATACAATTAAAAACTTAAAGGTTAGCATCTAGTCCTACATCTAAATTTTTCAGCTCAGAAATTTTTTTGATCTGTGACCTACCTTTGTCCTGATATCTGGATGTGAATATAATTTTCCACTTCTAAAGCCTACCTTCACAAGGGTTATTATGTGCTGTTTGGAGCCTTTTTTGTTCAAAAAGCCTCATATAATTTGATCTACTAATGGATCAAGATGCCTTAGGATTGGTTTCTGGACTTAAAATGTAATAAAATTTTTATCTTAATACTGTATTTCTTTTTTCATGGGGAGTAAAATGAGTTCTAAAAACACATTTAATTAGCTGCATTTTCTTTATTAAAGAAGATGTTGAAAATTTTGGCAGGTGTATTTTCATTCAGGGTCACATTGATCTCTTTTTCTTTGCCCTTTCGTCCTACTTTCACATCAGTTCTTTTGCAAGCTGTTTGATGACAATCAACTGTTCTGTGTGTGCTGTAATAAATTCTGAAATAAAAGAATAAGCAAAATTGGAAGTATCACTCTTCAGGATAAATATGAAATGTCAGTGCTTAACAGTCTTGACAGGCTACATAAAACGTCTTGGGAGACAGTGTCCCCAGAAGGAAAGCTCAAATTCGATTATCACATAATGTGCTATACAAGATGATAGCCAGATATTTTATATAACTATATCAGTGAGGTACTGACCACCACAGAGAGACACAAATATTATCCAACTGGTCTTAATATCAACTTTTTGCCTGACGTTTTCTCAAAAAATATTTAAAAAATAAAAATCAAAGTTTATAATAAGAGATTTTATTTCATGTGAGAAATCTCACATATTTATTCTCTTCCCTTTCATAAAAATAAAAAACGTATAACGACCATATATTATGGCAGCCAGATGATGGACTGTTATATTGTTAATTTTGAAATTTCCAAAGAATAAAAATTACCCAGAACACTTGAGGCTGAGTCATCACATAATTCAAATGGCTTTATAGGCTGTAAATTCATGATTTGCATCATAAAGATAAAACACTACATTCAGCACCTCGAAGAATCTGTACCTGTAGACCAAAGAATCTGTACTTAGTAGAACAAAGAATCTGTACCTAGTAGAACAAAGAATCTGTACCTAGTAGAAACAGATGGTCAAGCAGTGGCCTAACCCAGATATAGAAGCTCATTCTGGGACCAACTGGAGGATGTGCCTAGTGTTGGAAAAATATTGTTTAAAAAAAAACATTTTAGTCCAAATTCTGAGAATGCTCAGCTCAGAAGTTTCCCCAGCAAGTGGCTTTCCATGAAGGGGACTCTATTACAATGGAATCTATCAGTACTGAGGTTTCAGACTAGGCTGGCAATCTCCAAATGAAAGATATGTAAATGAATTGCCAAGCTCTCCTGTTTAGGTAAAAAGACAAACTATCTTTGGACAAAATTGAAGAGAACAAAAGTGAAAAGGACTCTTGCTATGAAGCTGATGTTCAAGACTTCTGTGGGACTCACTTATTTAATGATACATTCATATATCCGTTTATCAACTCATAATGTAAACTAAAGGAGAGGGCAGAATTTCTGATTCTGATTAGAATGATTGCGTCAAACCAGAGGAAAAGGGCAGAGCTGTAATTTGAAAGAAAGAAAGAGAGAAAGGTGGGCAGGGAGAGATAAAGAAAGACTTGAAAACAATAAACCTTTAGTGTCATAAAGTGTGGAGAAAGAAAAAGAAAATTCTCTTGTCTTATAGAAACATTCATATTCAGATTTTGCTCTTTAAACCCTCAGCAGAAATGTAGCAATCACATTATCCATGAATTTAATTTGTGAATCACCTTTAGAGTCTACAGAAGATGCAACCCTACCATGTAGGCTGCAAAGATGTTTTCAAACTATTTTTTCTGCCCAGTTTTTTTTTTTTTTAAGAAAAGTTTTAAATAAGGTATCCATAATGAATTTATAATGTAGTGGCTATTTTAAATAAATTACACTAATCTACATTGATTACAACCTTCCGGTTTCTGCAAATCTATACTTAGATATAAAATTATAAATTGTGTTGTGTGGCCTTAGGGGACAGAACTAGCTGCAACTAGAATTTTCATTAATATGTAGAAGAGCCTTCTAAGACTCTAGTTGTCTGACATAGTAATGAGCTACCTTGGAAGCTCTGAGACTGCCCCCATTAGGGCTATTTTCTATTTTTACAGACTGAAAACTGATGTCATGGAGTATGTTGGAGACTTTGTACAGGAGGTACAAAGAGGCACCTTTCCTCCAAGGTCTCAGCAATAATTTCACAGTTATATAACATTCAGAAAAATAACAGGATTCAACCACAATTACATTTTAAAATTTAGCACTTCCCACCCGGTGCCTTAGCACTTGATAACACAGTATTGTCCTTGTTCATGCAAAAAGTACCACTAGACCCTTTACCTTTGAACTTCTACCAGTACAACCTGGTTTGCTCTGATTTTGAGGATCTTGGCTCCTCAGAAAGGATTAATCATATTTGATATTAATTAGAAGGCTGGTCAAAGTCTGAGAATTTCTAATAGCCGAATAAAAGTTGGAAAGTCTAACTCATTCCAATTCGCCTTCTAAGAGGCTATTTAGGCCTACAGGAGTTTACATTTGTAAATGACACACATGACAACCCAAGCTCCATACTCTATGGCAAACAAGGTACACTAATTATAAAAACTAAATCCACTGGAGAGAGCCATGAAGAAAACATGTAAAATTATATCCTGTGTCTTTAAGCCAGGACCCAAGGCACAGAATTATCATTGACTTCAAAACTGTCTGAGTGAAAGGGATCAATATTCAATTTCACAAAGATAACACAATATCTGGGAAGGAAAAAAAAAATACATGTTTATCAGAAACTTTCCAAAGGATAAGATTTTGGGATATGGAATCAAACCTTGAAAAGTCAAATAGCTAAAAAGATTTTTGAAAACAGCTGTTGGATTAAAGGCAACCTCACTGATTGCCTTGAATGTTGCCAGGTCATTCTGAGTTCCCTAGTCTCTCCCATAATACTGGAGGCACTAAATATCCAGCTGCAGAATAATGACAGCCAGCCCACAAATGAATCGCCTCTTAAAATGAAACATAGGGCCATTATTTATTACAGGAAACCAAATTCTCCCTTCTGCGATTCCAAATATAAAATTAAAAAAAGGACAATGATTTGGCTGACATTTTAAAATAACTTTAAAATGTTTCAAATAAAATTGGACATCTTTATGGTAATGTTAAATAAATGGTATGAGGTAGGGGATAATGTATTCAAATAATTTTCAGATTTAACGGGAAGGGTAGAATGAGCTTCTTTGGTCAAGATTCACAGCACAGAATTATAGTTTATTTATTTTTATTTATTTTTTTAAGGAACCATAGTTTCAAAATCAGCCACAGAATCTAGAATTTCAAGCCTCCAAGAGACTTCAGAGATTAGTTGGTCCAATTTCCCATCTAGTGCCACATTTACCACAGAACCTTGATGAGCTGATGACATATTTCAATCTGCAATCATGTAAAGTTTTATAAGCCCCATAGCGGCACTTGGACCTTTATGAATCTTTGAGTTTTATGTGACTTAAATCAAATCTTTCTTTCTGGAGCTTTTACCCATTGTTTATAACTTCAGAATTAAAAGTTGCATGTATTCAATCCAGTACCTTCTATATGCTGGCCTTTCTAGTTTTCTTTTCTCTGTGCTAAGAATCCTCAGTCTATTCAGCTCTTCGTCATGTACATTGCACTTTTTTATACCTCTCACCACCCTAGTAGATTTCCTTAGGATGCTTTCTGGCTTGTTAGTATCCACCTTAAAGAAGGCTAGCCGTAGTTTACAACAGTTCTTTGACCAACACCGCATAAGTTATACTTTAGTCCCAATATTCTAGATATCAAAGTTATGTGAAAGTAGCCATACTCCCACTTAGAACAGAAAACAGAATGGGTTCAACCAAATCCTAGTACCGTTTCTCTTCCTGGAACATGGCTAGACATTATTTGGACTCCTTTGCAGTTAAGTAGAGCCATGTGAATAACATCTGGACCATGGAATATGTGTAGAAGTTATATATTCCTTTCTCAGGCTGGCCTAAAATTACTAGAACTATTGTCAGGATATTCTCTGTGCGTTCTTTGTCTTCATTTCTTGGTTTAGTGGAAAGTATCCAGCTCTCTCTCTCTCTCTCTCTCTCTCTCTCTCAGAAATAAATAAAAACATCAAAAAATTTTTTAAAAATGAAATGGAATGATTCTAAATCCCTGAATAAAGTTATGCAGAAGAGATTCCCAAGCTCACTGCCTATTCTCTTTACACTATTAAAGGAACTAGAAATACTTTTTTAAAAAATTGAGGTAAATTTGGTAAATAGTAATATATTAGTTTTAAGTGTACAACATAATACTTTGATCTTACATATACTACAAAGTAATTATCACAATAAATCTTGTTACCATTCATCACTATACAATTGACCACCTTCACCCCTTTCACTCACCTCCAACCCCCTTCCCCTCTGATAACCACCAATATGTTCTCTCTCTGACTTTTGTTTTCTTTGTTGATTTGTTTTTGTTTTTTAGGTTCACCTGTAAGTGAAAACACATGTTATCTTTCCCCATCTGACTTCTTTTACTTAGCATAATACCTTCAAGTTCCATCAGTGTTGTCTCAAATGGCAAGATTTCCTTCTTTGTTATGGCTGAATAACATTACATGGGATTATATACCATATCTTTATCCATTCATCCATCCATGAGCACTTAGGTTGCTTCCATATGTTGGCTATTATATATGATAGCCATATGTATAATGCTGCTGCAATGAACTTACTGGTGCATATGTCTTTTTGAGTTAGTGTTTTTGTTTCCTTTGGATAAATACCCATAGGTACAATATGAATAGCTGGATCATATGGTAGTCCTATTTTTAATTTTTTGAGGGACTTCCATACCATTTTTCATAGTGGCTACAGGGAATTACAAAAGGTATTATATTTGGGATTTATATGCATGTGAAATTTGAACTTAGATGGTCTCAGTACAGAGCCCAAACATTGCTATATATTATAGGGTAATAACAACTAGGAAATAATGAAGACAGTGGTTCAAGTGATAAATTGACAAACATTTTTTTCTTCACCTCTGCTTGCTGGATCTCCCAAGAGATAAGTAAATCACGCCTCAATCCCAGATGTTAAAAGAGTGGTGTCATCAACATTTTGACACACTTTCTAATACTAGAATTTGTGTCAGTACACAGTTGATGGTGTTAGGAGACCCAAATCAGAATCAGGCAACTGAGCACTTATTATGATATAATCACTATAAAAAAATAATGTCTTTCAAAATTGGGGCACCTGGGTGGCTCAGTTGGTTAAGTGGCCAACTTCAGCTCAGGTCATGATCTCACATTTCTTGAGTTCAAGACTCACATCGGGCTCTGTGCTGACAGCTCAGAGCCTGGAGCCTGCTTCAGATTCTGTTTCTCCCTCTCTCTCTGACCCTCCCCTGCTCACACTCTGTCTCTCTCTCTCCCTCTCTCAAAAAAAAAATAAATAAATAACATTTTAAAAAATTAAAAGAAAAAATCTACAAGAGCTCTTCCAGGCGTCACTTACTTTAATTACCTGCTCTTCAATATTACGCCACTGTTTGAATAAAATTCCGTATTACTCATAAGTCCCCCTTAATATTTTTTCATGTTTCAGTAAACTTAATGAATTATATATTTATTTTTCATATTTTTAGTGCCAGAGTGCCAGCTTCACTTTTGTTGTGTTCCTTACTCATCGGTTGTAGAACACCTTGTGAGACACAGCCTGCTAAGACTGACATTCTCTATGTCAGATACTGTCAATTACATTTAGTTGTAAAGAATGAATTTTGCTCATGAATCTAAATTTTTCACTTGAGGATTTGCCATGCAGTTATGTGGTACAGCATACCTGCTAAGAACTAACTGAACTCTTGGGTATCTTTTTCTGGATATTTTTTTCTAAGAATGAAAAAAAATAGATTTTAATATGTACTTATTTTTGAGAAAGAGTGAGAAGGGGAAAGGCAGAAAGAGAGAGAGAAAGAGAGGGAGACAGAAGATGAGAAGAGGACTCTGTGCTAACAGCAGAGAGCCTGATGCAGGGCTTGAACTCACAAACTGTGAGATCGTGACCTGAACCAAAGCTGGATGCTTAATCAACTGAGCCACCCAGGCACCCCTAAGAATGAAAAATTTTTAAAGATTTATGTTTTCTGTTTCTTTATTGACTACATTCTTTTTATGCTGTGTTTGTAGTAATTTTAAGTAGAACCCTGCCTCTGTATAGCCAATATGATCAATTTCGGCAGTTGCACGTATATATGTTTGCATATGTTTTTTGTATGTATGTGTGAATGTATGAACCCGCACGTTGCTCAGAGACCAGTAGAATGGCTAGAACTTTGTAATTACTTTAGAACAAATGATTTCAACTAACTTCTATGACACTGGGATAATCTGTGGGCTGCCACATCCTCTCCCAGGAACACAAGGCTTAATTTCAGCTGGCAAGCACCTCAGCCTGGCACTGTATCTCATCCATCCATTAGCAATGTTGAACATGATTCCAGCAATCTTGAGAATCACTTCAGCTATCTCACACCCTGGAAATGTTTGACCTACTCAGGGCAGTTGTCTGACTTTGATGGATTGATACTAAAATTAAGGTCTTCAAAGATCTCCCATATTATATCACACTATATTTGGCCGAATCTCATCTTGCAGCTCTTCCCTCCAATTAAATACCCAGACCCAAAACGCATCAGGCTGCTCAGACTTCCCTTTGGGCTGTCTCCTTTCACCTCCATGCCTTGGCATCTCCTAATATCTGCGCGGAATGCCCTTCCCAAAGCTGCTGTATAAAATACTCTGGATTTTTCAGTGCCAGCACAAATGTGTCCTCTTCTGTGAATTATGTCTCATCCCAGTACATTCTTTGAACCCTCAGATTCCTCTGTACAGCTCTGATAGCAGAACTTACAGTTTTTTATGTGCCGGTTTATCAATCTTACTGGATCATAACCTGCAGAGGAACAAGAATCACATTTCATTCTTCTTATATGGCCCAAAGGAGCTGTATATAAATGTGCTCAATTTATGTACAACGCAGCAAGTGAATGCTGTGAATGCAATTGTGAACGTGTCAGAACGTGTGTTCAGAGGGACTTTCAAAGTGCATTTTAGAATTATTTTAAAATTTCAACTACAGCCTCCCTCTACCCCCCAAAAAAAGCCTTAGTTGATGTTTAGATATTATTTAGATGATTTTAGAAGAATTGAAAAATTTTGAATTCATTTTTGACAGCAAATTTCTTCTATTAAAAAATAGGTGCAACTGCATTTGTGTCAATGCTCAGTAAGATCTGAATTTGGAATTCTGGAACCACCATAAAAATGTTTAAGCCAAAATAGTAGAAACCTTATATAATCTCTCACTTAGATCTTTCATTGTAGTAGTTATGAGATCCAAATGTTTAAGACCCGCAGGGGTCCAGCCTCTGCAAGCCACGGTTGGTCTGGAGAGTGGTTGGCATCGGCTAAAGAAGACACGGATCCAGCCTTTTCAGGTGGACTGCTCAAATTTATTTTTCAGCTTCGGGTCTTTATATAGCAAATCCAAACAATCATGCTTAAACAATTTACATTTTTTAAGTACAGTCATAGGATTTAACATTTCCAGGTTTTCTTGGCAACAGTGATTTTACGGTACATGATTTCCACTTCAACCAATAAAATTTAACCAGGTTCTCATAACAAAGTTTTACATATTCCTTACTACGTATGGCGGGATATCTAAGGATAAGTGAAGCATATTGCCAGAATACATGAGATCAGAGTCCCCTTTGATTGTTTAAATTCAGTGGGCATGCAAAAACAGGATATATTTATACCTGCGGTTGTAGGTAACAGACTGTCACAACCCCTTACTAAGAAAGAACAATGTCAACATTTATCATAGATGACGTATGGAAATGTTTTACGTGGATCAACTAGAATTTGGTCTCTGCATTTACCAATCTCATTCTTTGACCACAACAATCTATAAGTTGCCTTACAGGCTTGAGGTCAGCACGCAAATATTTCTCTAACACTTTTTTGAGAAAGCCCTCCAAAACTAGTAAGTCTTGTTTTTGTCTCTGCTTATGACCTAATATGTATTCTTACTGGCAATTAGACCCATACAAGGAAAATGAATTCTAGGTCTCCTATAGACCCCATGCATAGCGGACTGTCTCCAATTTTGCTAATTGCTACAATATTCATTAGACAACATCTGATTGAGGGGGCGGACATGATATTTAGGTACATTCCATTTTGGAGGAAGGGGGGAACTTTGGGCGATTCTGGTTTCATATTAACCCTAGAATAGACTAACAGCAGAAGTGAGAGTAAAAGATAGAGACAAAGTAGAGAAGAAGAATTCTTCCGGGGGTTCTTCTGACTGCCTTGGAGTCTTTTCCCACAGGTGTTTCCCTGGGCCTTGCCATCAGGGATGACCTGTGCAGTTTCGGTCTCCGGCAAAGACCCAAACTCCTTAGTGATATTCCTTCATATTTTTCTCACTTTGTATCATTACAAATTTTGAGAAGAGATTTAGGGAAAGCTCAACTTTTATAATGAGAAGATAAAGCAATCATAAGTTATATTTGGATAAAAATCTGAGATATGCATGTATGTACATTTGTGTATATATATATATATATATATACACACACACATATATATATATCTTTACATATAGATGTGTGTAGGCACACACACACACCTTGCCTGGTGGCATCTGGATGGCTCAGTCAGTTAAACAATGAGAACAAAATATAAGAGACTAAATCACGGTTACATTTAGCATTAATACATAGCACACATACATACATATATATATGAGTGTGTGTGTTTGTGTGCATATATATATATAAAAAGAGAGAGAGAGAGAGAGAGAGAGATGTGTGTATATATATATGGGGAGAGAGTCAGTGAGAATGATATAGTAAATGTCAAAAGGGCATCTAGAGGAAATGGTTTGCACTTAAGATAACTGAATTACAAGTACATGACAATTTATAATAGATATTTTTATTGAAATACGCTTTTCAAGTTACAAATGGCAGGTACCATAGCAAACTGCAAAAGAATATAACAGAAAGTGATAAAGTATCTATCATGAAAACATGGTTTCCATGAACTGTAAGATGAAAAGAAAGATAGATACTAATAAAATAAGTTATTAAGTAAAAAACTGAGTTAAAGCCAGGCATGGGGGTGCCTGCGTGGCTCAATCAGTTAATTGTCCAACTCTTGGTGTTGCCTCAGGTTGGTCATGATCTCATAGTTTGTGGGTTCGAGCCCTGCATCAGGCTCTAGGCTGATAGTGTGGAGCCTGCTTGGGATTCTCTGTCTCTGTCTCTCTCTGCCTTCCCCACTCACACACTCTCTCTCTCGAAATAAATAAATATTAAAAATAAATAAATTCAAGCACATAATGCATTCTTAGCATGTATGTATGTATGTTTGTATATTCCTGTATCTGGAAAAATAATTTATATATACATTGGTGTTTGCTTCATGAGTGAAATAGTCACTTTTTAAAAATAAATGACATGTGGGGCACCTGGGTGGCTCAGTCAGTTAAACATTTGACTTCAGTTCAGGTCATGATCTCATGATTTGTGAGTTCTAGCCCTGCATCAGGCTCTGTGCTGACAGCTCAGAGCTTGGAACCTGCTTCAGATTCTTTGTGGCCCTTTCTCTCTGCCCCTCCCCCCCATTCTCTCTCTCTCTCTCCCCCTCTCTCAAAAATAAATAAACATCAACTAATAAAAATAATAAAAAATAAAATAGATGACATGTATGAGAAACACTTCATACTAAAGATAAATTGAAAAAATATATTTCCCATATTTAAAAAAAATATTAAAAAAGTATTGTTATAGGAACTTGTTTAAGTTTCAATTCCCTCAAAAACTAACTTTTAGATAGAGTTTGATACAAGTAGTTTATTTGTAAAGTGTTCCCAGGGAAGCACTAAAGGGCGTGAGGATTGGTCAGGAAAAGTAGGAAAGTTAAAGAATGCCTTCACGAGTAGATTACGACTATGGCCAACTGGGGCTCAGTTTTTCTGGGATACTTGGAGATATTGTATAAAATGTATCTCAGAATGGTTCCACTAAAAGCCAGATATTCTAGGGTATTTATCCACCAACTTTCACCTCTGAGTGCTTGCGGGTTAAACTTTGGGTGTCAAATCTCTTACAGATACATCAGCCTGGGTTGAGCATGTTCTCTTGGCCAGAGAATGCATTCAGGCAGGAAGTTGTCAGCTTGGGGGGTGAGGGGTATGATTCGTAGAAGATCCCTGGAAGAGAAGGGATCTAAGGCTCAGGCACAAATGATATTTGCTACAGAATTGTGTGGGACTTTCTGTTTTCCCATGTTCAATATAGTTAGACATTATTATACAATATAGTTTCCCATTTTCAATATAGTTAGACATTACAGCCCTGCTACTTATGTTAAGTTTCCATCAGCAATTTTATCTGTATGTCTATATATTTATGTATCTATTTATCTATATTAATTAGGGAGTATCTACTAAATATATTGGTTCCATAGTTTTAAAAAATGAGAACAAAATATAATTAGAGGCTAAAACACTGTCACATTTAGCAATAATCTGTAGCACACATTCAGTTACTTCCTTTTCCATTTGCAGTTGCTTAATTTATACCTTTCCTTCCTGTAAAGAAGACTTTACTCACATGGCTACTAGAGTAAAAAAAACCCAAAAGGAAAACTGTACAATCAAAACACTAAAGCAATGATTTTTCAGTATCTCTGCCAACTAAAAGACATAGAATATTGCTTCTGTGAGAACATCTGATCTACCATATGACACTTTATATTACAAAGTTAGGTTTGAGAGCATATTGGTATGAAATGCCCATAAATTATGTGTTCCTTGACCTTAACCAGGGGGAAGAAATGCCTATATACACATGTATTTTGAACGTACACTATTTTTCTTTAGTTGACATTTCCTACATTTATTTCCTCTTACTATTCTTTGTGTCAAGTACATAGAATATCTTTCTACACAAATTATTGGGGAGTTGCATTTAATTAGTTAATTCTACAATTATTATTTTTCTTTTTTCCAGTTTTATTGAAATATGATTGACATACAACACTGTGTAAATTTAAAGTGTAGAGCCTAATGATTTGATTTACGTATTAGAGTTTATTATGCACTAGGCAGTGCTTTGTGAGTGCCAGTGCATAGAGCAAATAAGTCATAAATCCCTACCTTCAAGAACTCACCACTTATGGGACAGATTTACGTGTAGCAACACTGGAAAATAAAAGAGAATATTTCACAAGAGGTGTGCATGCAGTGTGCTATAGAAACACCAAGAGGGAGAGGACAGTATTTAGTCCTGACTGGTGATTAACCCAAGGTTCACAGAGGAGGGGATATTTCATTCCGACTGTGAAGAATAGGTGAAATTTCAATGAATGGAGATGGGCTTGGGCAAGGATGCAGCAAGGAGAGCAAATAGAACAGTTAAAAGAAAGCATCGAGGTCTAATAGTGCATAGACTTTTTCAGAGAATGGAAGTCTTGGGAATGGTTGGCATATAGCATCTTAGTTGAGATAGAGGAACACTATACAGGAAAGGCAGATTGTGGAGGCCTTGTAGGAACACAAAGGACAGTTGGAGTTCGTGCTCGGAGCTGTGATGAGAGATCAAAAGCTCCGAGGAAGTAAATGACACGATCAAAGCTTTATTATGTGAAGAGAAGAAACAAGTGCAACTACTCCTCATGGAAATCACTCAAATGGTTATGAAAAATGAGGGGGTGATTAGACAGAAAAAAATTAGAAACAGGTAGAATTATGTCCAAAATTTGTAGGCTTCTGGAGTTGCCATGTTGGAGGCAAAAAGATCCTTAACAACATCAGTGGCAAAGGGAATATTATTGAGAAATAAAAACTGTCAACATCTTATGAACCATCAGACTTCAGAGCAGTGAATATAAGAGCAGCTAAAGATAGACCTGTGGCTTAGGGCACACTGGTGGTGCTCTGCCCACATTCCTCTAATCCCGACACGAGATTTGTGTGTACTTTCCCCAGAACCCACGTGCCTTTGTACTCTTTTCTTTCTTTGCAGGACAGCAGAAGTCTGAAATGCCTGGGAATGTATATCCCTGTAGGATGGACTTTAAAGCAACTAACAGGTGTGAGAGTAGAAAAGTCAGCTTCCTTGCCTCAAACAGGGACAAACAGTGAAGGATAATTTACTGTCTGAGCTTATGTGTGGGAACAAGCTGAGGTTGATACTTTACCTAAAAGGGCATCTTTACTTGGTCTTTCCTTTCCCCTGTGTTGCTTCCCCTAATCCCTTACTCACTGTTTTTCTAGGATATCTCTTTTAAACAATCACATTTCACATTTGCATATGAAACCCTCAGCCCACATCTCATCTGGGATTCTCATCTAAATAGAGAGGTTTTGAGATTGAAGGTTTTTGATGAAGTAATTAAAATCGGAAATATGGACTAACCCTTTGACTTAATTTATTTTGAACTCCAAAGAACATCTCCCATTGATCTCTTTTCTGTTAATGGAAACCAATGACCTCCTTTTGAGATCTGAAGTAAAAGGGAAACAAGTAAAAGTGCTATCAAAAGTAGCAGGATCAAAATTTAAAGAAAACAGATAAGCTGGGAAGGAATAGGGGAAACAGTGAGACAGAAGAGGACTTTGACCTATGGGGATGACATTCTGACTTGATTCCAGCCCTTTTTCTATCAATAGATCTTCCTGAGAGTCCCAGAATTCCCTCCTGTGGGAAATGGGGCCATTGTGTATCACTCTATTGCCTTCATAGAAAGCCCCATGTCCTCCCCAATAGACTGATTCTGCAGGCCTAGGGTGAAATATGAACACCTGAACTCCCCTCCTTCCCCCTCCAGCTTTACTGAGGTAAAATTGACAAAATTATGAAATTATTTCATGTACATACCAAGATTACTTGATATACTATCCATTGTGTAAGGATTTCCTCCACTGAGTTAACACACTGGTCATCTCACTTAAGATGCTTAATAACTGTTTATTCACTGTTGAGGTAGTGAAGGAACTAATGGGCCAGTGATTCTCAAAGCGTGGTCCCCAGACCAGCAACATAAACATCACCCTAGAATCGTGAGAAGTATATATTTTCATCTCATTTCATCTAGTGAATGAAAAACTTGGAAAGGGAGCAGCAATCTGTATTTAATAAGCACTCAGGTAATTTTGAAGAATACTAAAGTTTGAGAACCAGTATAAATGGAGGAGTTCAACAGCAATGTCTGTATGTCATGACTTTATTTGGAAATGAAGTGTTATGTGTGTGAATTTTCAACAGGACAAAATTTATTTCAGCAATGTGAAAAGACTGGGACTTTGGAAGTAGATTTGGGCACAGATCTTAACTTCTCCACTTTAGCAGTGTGTTCTTGTGAAGTCAAATATTAATGTGGTTTATAACATAAAAAATCTATAAAATGGAATAATGAATCACATAAATAATATGTAGGAAAGATATATGATAGCTTAGCCTCACCCATAATAAGCCCTTGATAAATGATCATTTGCTTTGTTTTCTTTTAAGCAAAAACCTTTATTTTAATCATTTTGATGAATGTTTTTCACATTTATGAAGTTTTTCACATTACTTAAAGTCTTCTAAAAATCCTACTGATATTGAATGAATGATAAGTTATAAAACTATATTATTTCTATCAGTCAGGACAATAAGCACATTTTAAATAGAGGTCATTTTTAAATATGGATACAAATAATACTTGTTTTCAAGAATGGACTTTTACACTGAGCTATGGGGAATGTTTTTGAGAGAATGAAGATATAGTCATAAGGAATAATGTAATAATTCTTCAAATATCCAAGACAGCCAGAATATTAGTTTCAGATAATTTTGTGAATAGCTCATCTATATGACATTAAAAAGAAATGAAGGAAAAAAGAATCTAAGTATTTCTGACTGACAACCTCAGTCTAATACTCTATTTCTAATACTTTATGAGTTGCAAAACCAAATAATTAAGACTTTTAGCAGTACATGTAAATAAAAGTCAAACATTTCTAATTGAGATTCCAAGAGGATCTCCTGTCAGTAAAAGTCCTTGGCTCTAGTGTTTGAACTTTGCAAAAAAAAAAAAAAAAAAAGTTCCAGCTGGCTTTAGTTAATTGTTAAGTGTACATTTTCTGCTAGGTTTTTAAATACTTTTTTAAGTCACTTAATGTAAATCTACAACCAAACAGAGTCTTGCACAGAACATGCAATGTATAAATATAGTCAGATGAATGAATTCCCTGTGGTCAAGACTGAAGGAGAAATGACTTGTATCTTATAATCTTAGTCTTCATCTCTACCACACTTTCATGTACTTTCCGGTCACTCAGTGTTAGAATAGCTCGAGGGTCAGAAATCATCATGTAACAAGGTCACCATCTCTAGTCTTTCTTCTCCCATTTTCTCTGTAGTCCCTTCATTTCAATAAAACTGCTCTTGTCATGGTATCCAGTGATATTTGTTAGTAATGCCACAGTCTTAATAAAATACAACATATTAAACATTTGAAATAAGGGATTACCCTCTTGAAACAGTTTCTTCCTTTGGTCAGGAATTATACCTTCTAGGTCTTTTTATGTCACTTCTAATTTCTTTTTATTTCCATCTTCCTGTTTTTCCCTGACCTCAATACTTCTGTCCCTGAAATTATTCTCTTGTTTATGCCGTCTATATGTTAATGACTTACCAATTTTTAAATGGAGTTTGAAACTCTCTCCTGAACTCCAATGTTTTATATCCAACTACTTGGAATCTCCATTTAGTTGTGCAGTAGGCAGGTCAAAATTAACATATCTAAAAATAAACTCCCTGCTTTATAGCTCCATCCAAACTGCAAAGTTTAGTCTTCCCATTTCAAATAAATAGCCTCAACCTTAAACATATTCTTAACTCCTCTCTTTCTCTCAACATCAAATCCATAAGCAAATCATCTCATTTCTATTTGTAAAATATATTTAGACTTTTATCATATTTACCAATGACACCTAGATCCAGTTCCCATCAAATTTCACCTAGGGAGTTATAAAATCTTTTGTGGTCTGTTCTTCGCAGAGAACAAATCAAAAATTTTGCTTATTTGTTCAAAACCTCTGAATGGCTTTTGACCAACTCAAGATAAAATCTAAAGCCTCCCCCCAATAGACCAAAATGTCCTTCTTAGGTTTTTCTTTTCCTAACCTCAGTACCTATCACTTATTACTCCCTCCCACTATAAAATGAAAAAGATGTGGTACCTTAGCCCAAGAATCAAGAACCTTAGCCCAAGAATCAAGTAGGGACATGAGCAAGTGATTTACACAGACTTACACCAGGCTAGAAAAGCCTTCCACAGTATGAAAGAAAAATATTGGCTTTGGAGTCATAAGACTTTACTTGGAATCCTTGTTCCCTTAGTTACTTGCTAGGTCATTCAGCATAATATTTTCACTTCTCTGAATTTATTTTATCATCTGTAATGTTTAACTCTTTTTAAAAAAATTTTTAATGTTTATATTTATTTCTGAGACAGAGAGAGACAGTGTGAGCAGGCAGAGAGAGAGGGAGACACAGAAATTGGGTTCAGTATATTGTTAAGAAACACTGGTTATCCTTTTCTCCATACTCACATACTTTCCTGCACTGTATATTAGCACATGGTCACACATTTAGATAAGTCTTACTAGTGCAGTAAGAGTTCTTTGAAGACACAAATTGTTTTATTCATTCTAGTTCTATGGTGCCTATTTAATAAATGTGGAAGGAAGAAAGGGAAGGGGAATGATTAAATGGTTATAATAAAGGTATAAGCATAATGGAGGGAATAATAAATGTCAACTCGCAGAGAGAAATAGAGAAGACTTCTCATGGGTGGCATATTTGAATTGAGTCTTGAAAGTTGAATTGGAGTCTAGCAGGCAAAGGATAAAATAACAGTGCAGTTAAGGTTCTTCATCTGGGCTTAAAGGACAGAATTCTAGGGACTCATAATCTGATTATGTAATTTTATACGTATATGCATTTGCTCCCAAGGTTAGGGAACATAGTTTCCATCATACTTTCAAAGCTGTCCATGTCATAATAAAAAGTTAAGAACTACTGAGGTTGAGAGAAGATGAACAAAAGTGAAAAGTGGGACAGTTTTGGCATAATTGGGGAGTAAAAATCTGTTAAAACTGAGCTGTGTTCACTCTATAAAATCTAAAGAGGGGCACCTGGGTGCCTCAGTTGGTTTAGCATCCGACTTCAGCTCAGGTCATGATCTCATGGTTTGTGGGTTCGAGCCTTGCGTCGGGCTCTGTGCTGACAGCTAGCTCAGAGCCTGGAGCCTGTTTCAGATTCTGTGTCTCCCTCTCTCTCTGACTCTCCCCTGCTCATGCTGTCTCTCTCTCTCTCTCACTCTCTCTCAGAAGTAAAAGAAACATTAAAAACATAAAATCTAAAGTAAAAAACAAATTTAGCTTTTCTTTGAAAAGTAAGTAGTAGAATTTTCTTATGCTTCCAAAGTCAATACAGACTATCTTTTTAAAATGTCAATGTCTAATTTGTTTAAAAAAATACAGAAGAAAGGAGGATAAAAAACCAGGTCTTCATTCAAAAATGTCCATTTATTGATTTCCAGCAACTCTTTGAAGTTTTCTTGATTCTATGATTCTCACTTACTCTTAAACAGCAGGATTTTAGTCTTTGATTATTTCCAACTGTCTTGGCCCTCTTTCCTATAGGAGAGAACAGCTGGTTTGCTATGGTAATCCCAGCAGTAAATGCCAAGCTAAAGATGGGCTATGGAACACCATGTTTGGAGAATAAATTAGATTCTCATTTTTATGGAGTCAGATTGTTCCTGCAGTTGAAGATGCTAGTGATTACTATGCTGACTGCAATTTAGAATAGCTTTGCTTTTTATTTATTTGTTTTGTTTTCCTTATGGTCAAACACCACTTAGGTTTCTCGATTATGCAGTCCATTACATCACTCAGTAATTATATAAGCTACCACTAATCTTATAAAGAGGGGCATGCTGTCTAGTGGGAACAACCTCTTTCATATAAAGGTCTCCCCAGAGCGTGTTTTGCTGAGTTACCTTGTAGATCTATTATACTCCTTACATAAATCTGGGATAAGCATCAGCACCATTAGGGCTTGCATATTCAGTAACAGTTCCATGATTTACAAAGTTCAATTTACTTGTATAACAAATTAGGGGTAACGCTTTACTTTTATCTCAGTTAGGCTCCACACACTTACAGGTCTTCTCTAACTTCTTTCTGTTGGGTGAATGAAGATATGTGGTAGTACAGAGTTAGACAAAAGGAAGGGATAACAAATGCCATAATGATAATAATAAATGTAAAGTACTTTCACAAACATTAAAAAAGAGGGGTGCTCCCTGGGTGGCTCTGTTGGTTGAACATCTGGCTCTTGATTTTGGCTGCAGACATCATCTCACCGATTCATGGGATTGAGCCCTATGTCTGTCTCTGCACTGATGACACAGAGCCTGCTTGGGATCCTCTCTCTCCCTCTTCCTCTGTCCCTCCCTCCCTTTCTCTCTCTCTCTCAAAATAATAAATGAATAAACTTGTTTTTTTTTTTTTTTAAAGAAAGTATTTTCACAGAATGTGACACACAGGAAAAAGGATAGAATTTGTATTCAAAGAGGGGCACCTGGGTGGCTCAGTCGGTTGAGCATCCCATTTCGACTCAGGTCATGATCTCACAGTTCGTGGGTTCAAGCCCCACGTTGAGCTCTGTACTGACAGCTCAGAGCCTGGAGCCAGCTTCAGATTCTGTTATCTTTCTCTCTCCAGATTCTGTATCTTTCTCTCTCTCTGACCCTTCTCTGCCCATGCTTTCTCTCTCTCTCAGAAACAAATAAAACATTTTTTAAAAATGTAGAGTTTGAAATCAAAGAATCTGTACGTGATTAGGGGTTCTGGAGTTTATTATAAAGTGTAAATTCACTTACTCTGCAAGTTTCAATGTTAATGCCTGTATAGAGAGGATTATCTTTCTAGTTGACCTATCAGCATTGTAGGGAGAACTGATTGAATTTGAATGAACATAGAAAGTGAAAATGTCCATAAGTTCTGAGTGCTGAACTCAGGTTGAACATCATCGTCGTCATCGTCATCACCACCACCACCACCATCATTTCTTTAAAGCTACATAAAGGACTATAGTTATTCATCTAACAATGAGAGTGAAGAGTAAAAAGAGCATTGAATATCTTGTCGTTATAATTAAATATTAAATATGCAATTAAATTTTTCATGAATTTTAATAAAAACATTTTTAATGTTTTATTTATTTTTGAGAGAAAGAGAGACAGCATGAGGAGGGGAGGGTCAGAGAAAGAGGGAGACACAGATTCCGAAGACAGGCTCCAGTCTCTGAGTGGTCTGACACAGGGCTCAGACTCACAAACTGAACCGTGAGATCATGACCTGAGCCGAAGTCGGAGGCTCAACTGACTGAGCCACCCAGGTGCCCCTCATGAATTTTATTTTAAAGAGGCAGTATTAAAGGAAAGTAAGATGAAACATCATTTTCAGTAAGATTAGTGTCTTGATAAAATAAATTAAGTCAATATAGGAAAAAGGAAAATTTACCTTAAGAGTACAAAAACTCTATAGGAGTTCCCTAAGTTGCAGGAAATGTAAGAGAAAGAGCTACAGAGAGAGTGGAGAAATTATTTTTAATACATAAATTATGTCTTGATAGGCTCATGGAGTAAGCCTATCAAGGCTTTCTATTTTTTTAGAAAAATCCCTACCTCTAGCTGTCAGTATTTGTGAGGGATAAGACTAGTAGCTTTATTTACTATTTAGAGATTCTTATTGTCTAAGCTGGAATTAAATGCTTAAAAATAAAAATATCAGGGACTGAAAAGAATACAGAAAAGTAGAATGTGGTTGATTTAAAAGATTGTGAAATAATTTTATATTGTTGAAAACTATCCAACATTTTGAAACAAGACAAAATATTATTGCATGCCTTTTCATTGTGATACTAGAGCATTGTCTAACAGGACTTCCTAAAATTATTTAAATATCTAGGGAACCTTTTGATTAGGACCCTGATTCTGAGACATTACCTACTATATTTTTAATCAGATAGAGATGAAAGTGAGCTCTGCCTTGTAGAAAAGTTAGCTCCCAATGTTTATTGCCCTTTAAGACTCTAACTTGCAAAGTTAATAGATATGATTTTCCCAAAAGACTATATAAATTTTTGTTACTCCAGTGCTCTTTGAAACATGAATTAAACATTCTGTGACATGCATTACCCTAATTTGTATATCACATTTTAAACTTTTAAAAAATGACACTTTGTTTGTAGTTACTATTTTCTGTTTACTTTTTTCTAAACATTTAAGAACACAACAAATTTGTCTATATGATTTTAGTAGAATCTGACCTGTACTTTGCATTTATACTGTATTATTTTACCACTTATTCAGCCTGTTCTCATTGACCTGATTGTTGATGAGCAGTAGCATTATTTACATATTTAACTGAATGAAGTAATACAGAAAGAGTTTTAAAGTTTTGATGGTACTATTTTTAAACATCACAGAGTATCTGCATCAGAAGAAAAATTAGGGTTTTGATCAAGATGGTAAATTGATAAACTCTACAGGCTCCCTCCTGAACTCCCAACTCAGGAACTACCAAAGATTCAAAAGAGGTTTGGTATAAATTAAGCTAATAAACTAGTGAAAAATGACAGTAAACAAATACTTGAAATGAAAGAAAGTTGATTCTCAGTCAGTGCTGAAGGTGTGGTTGGTGGAAGGCTGAGATGGTTAAAGAGGTCAGGCAGGAGGGATCAGAAGGGAAGTGAGAGCATGCTAGGGTACTTGTATTTTGGAGAAAATACAAAGGTGAAACTAGGTATTGATAAGTTTTTTAGATAGGCTGTGTGTGTGTGTCTCTAATATAGTGTGTGCATGAGAGGGAGTATGTCTCAAGAGAGATGGCCCCACTAAATGGTGGAAGGAAGGATAAATTGTTTATAAAATAACATTAGAGATAAAACCATAAAGGTATATAAAAAGAACTGTGTAAAGAAAACTGTGTAAAGAAAATTATGTAAAAAATAAAGTGTATTATAAAGGATAGGCAGGGTCACCTGGGTGGCTCAGTCGGTTAAGTGCATGACTTTGGCTCAGGTCATGATCTTACGGTTCATGGATTTGAGTCCTTTGTCAAGCTCTGTGCTGACAGCTCAGAGCCTGGAGCATGCTTTAGATTCCTCCCACCCACTCATCCTCCGCCTCTCTCTCTCTCTCTCTCACATTAATAGACATAAAAAAATATAGGCAAATATTATCATGACCTTAATATAAGAGAGAAAATATCTTAAATCCCAAAAGTATAAATGAACCGTAAGGCAAAAAAGAAGGAATACTCTATCAAAATTAAGAGGATTATTTCATTATAGGCCACCAGACACATAGTAATATGGAAGAAGGGACTTCCACATGTAAAGTATTATGAAATAAAAACATGGAGTATTCAAAGCACTTTTTCAACTAAAGAAAAAAAATGACAGGAAATTCTAAGGATAGATAAAGTCTAAAAAGGGACTTCAGTGATATTTCTATTCCAGAAGTATTCCCCAGTTTGCAAATTGAAACGCCAATGAAGTACCATTTTATATAAATCACATCATATGGTAAAAAAAAAAAAAAAAGTGGTGGAGAAGTTGTGTGTGGAGAGAGATAAATACCCAATGTTTGCAAAGAAAGCTCTACCAGTTATGGTTCCATCAGAGAAGCCACTGTTCAGAGCACTATCAAATAATGCACTTATTACACCTACTATCCCTTACACCATTGTAGGAAATGGTTTATCAGTCCGTATGAAGCTGCAGTTTCTGCATTTGTGCTAGGCCTGAGGGGAAAGTAGTCAGGAAGGAAAGATGGGTTTTGAAGTAGGAAAATGCAAGGACAAACGGAAACCTACAGAAAGAAGGAAACCACAACATGTGTCTTGCATATCTTCCAAACCTCCAACTTCGATGATGCTGCCTGTGCAGTCACCAACCCAGGAATCAGGGGGGCTGAGGAGAGGAGTGTGGCGGGAGCTGGAGGGGCTGTGGACTACCTGCTGCCCCCACCCCACAGAGTGAGCCTGCAGATCCAGGACAGTGTGTGAGAGCCCCAGTGGTGTCTGGCGCCATTGCACTGACATTTAGAGCATAAGATAATATGGCTCCTGCCGCTTTTCCACTTTTCAAAACTCATATAAAAAGTCTTTTGTGGCTCACATTAAGCCAGAATGGAGGGAAAAATTCTGGGAAATGCTAATTCTAGCCTATGAAGACTCAATATAAATCTACCACACCCACTCCACTGTAACCTCCCCCACTGTACCCCCGACTATTTGGCATCCATACACTTTTATTTTTCTTTATTTTTTGCTTTAATTAAATAATTAATGTTTAATTTTTTAGAGAGAGAGCACCTGAGTGGGGGGTGGAGGGGGCAGAGGGAAAGAGAGAGAATCCCAAGCAGGGTGCAGGGCCTGACCCCATAATGCTGAGACCATGACCTGAGCTGAAATCAGGAGTCAGACGCTCAACTGACTGAGCCCCTATACACCTTTCTTTTAAATATAGTTAATTTAATTTCCAACAAAAAATCATATTTTTTGCCAAACATAATACACATATCCTTACAACCACCCCAATCATATGCAACTTTACCCTCAGCAGAGGACACACTGTCCATTATTGTTTTTTGGGTGATGCTTATTTCTCTTCTAGTTGAGTCACAGTCTCCATTTGATATTCTACAGCCTAAGTATTTGGGTATAAATTTAATTGCCACTACCACATTTTATATTATATGATATGGGAGTGGGAGAATGGAACATGAAAAAGTGGTTAATGTATGCATATATGTATACATATTAAAGTAAGAGATGTAAGTGCTCACAACTATGACAGCCCTTTTTCCTACAACCAATCACATATCCAGAGGTGGCATTTTAAACCTCTCTTTCTCCACTATGTACGTCTTACACCATTTGCCTTTGGCACATACTTTGGCTAGTCTTAGTTCATTAAGTGATGGGTTAATAAAACCTTGATTTCTGGAAAATCTAAGCCATTAGCATTTTTCCTATGGGTTTTTTTCAGTTATTCATTGATTTTAATCACAAGGTCCTATGAATAATAAGAAGAAGGTCAGGGAATCTCTGCCTTCCAGGCAAACTCCCCCTTACTTTCATTGTGTAATAGCAACCCAGTCTCTCCTTGGTAGTCAAGACCAGTGATCACAGAAGATTCAGGGCCAACCCACTACCTTTTCCCTCTAGATGGCCTAGAATGAGGAGCACAAAGTGGTCAGGTAGCATTGTCTCCTAGTTTATTAAAACCACTGCCATGTGCCCTGGTAGAAGCATGCTATCCTCTGATGAAACTTTCTCACTTTGGAAACTAAGATTTCTGGATATATAGAATCCAAAGTTGCTGAAACAGGAAGGCCAAATTTTGCTAATGACTCACTAGGATATTAGTGACTACAGCTGCTACCATTTCCACTCTTTGATTATCAGACCCATGAATTCTGGATATGGGGTAAACAACGTATTTGTTGGTTTCTAATTTAAACCATATACTACATGTTAGAGGACATTACTCTAGCCCTACAAGTAGTATCCCCTACCTGACACCATAACTGAGTCTCTAAAACCCATTGCAATGTTTTATAAGGCTGGAAGCTTCAGAATGAGGGAACATGTGTTAAGACTAATAAATTCCTTGAACATGAGTTCATTATCTCACTTTACTTGCTATTAGATGAGGTTTTCATTTTGTTTTGGTTTGGGTTATAATTAACGCTATGTGGAAAAACATGACAATAAATAAGACATCCCAAAAGCCCACAGATAATGGTTTTGGCAGAAGCACTGTAAGCAGGGAAAGTAAATCCATATCCAGAGGAAACATCTATTCCAGAGAGAAACAATGATTACAAATGTCTTTATGGAAGTAGTCCTATGTAGTCAATCTGACACCACCCATCTAACTGATCACATGGGGAATGGTGTTATATCAAACGTTCAGAATTGGTTGATTTTATTACATATTGGAGTCATAGTGGTGACTGAAGCCAAATTGGTCTTTGGTGAGTGGAAATCTATATTGCTACACCCATGAAAAACCTCCATCTCTACCAACATAGCCACTTCATAGTAAGTCCTTGATCAAGGTCAGGTTGGACAATTGACATATCTACAGAATACGTCATTCTAACCATTTTATTGTTGAAATCCTCCTTTGCTGAAATTGCTTTTTGATAAGAATTTTCATGGGCACAAATATCTCCAAACCTGTGCCCATTTGAAAGTTTTATTTATATGCTTTTTTCTCAGATCTTTTAACTAATTTCCCCCTGTTTTGCCTTCCAAGTTCCCATCAGCGACACTATTAGCCACTTCCAATTATTCACTGTAAATTCATGTTTCCAGCTTTCCAAGCAAAATGAAAAATCTGTGCATTGTTCAATATTTTCCCTGCTATTCTGAGCTCAATCTATGATTCAAAATGGTAACAAAATCCCCATAGATTATTTTGTAGGTATCAACAAACTTGTTCTAAAGTTTATATGACAAAGGAAAGGCAAAGGACCTGGAATAGGCAAAACATCAGAAATAATATTACCTGAATTAGCTAGAAGTCTTTCTAGCTACATTAATCAAGGCAATATGGAATCACTGAAAGACTAGACAAATGGATTGATACAACAGAAGTGAGAGTCCAGAAATAGACCACACAAATATAGTCTACTGATATTTGACAAAGGAACAAAGGTAATGCAATGGAGAAAGGATAGTCTTTTCAACAAATGGTGCTGGAATAACTAGATGTCTACATGTAGAAAATTTAAACTTGACCCTGACCTACACCTTTCATAGAAATTAACTCTAAGCTTATCACAGACCTAAGTGTAAAGTGTAAAATAATAAAATTTACAGAAGATAATGTAAGAGAAAATATAGGTGGCTGTAAAGTTGCTGATATGTTTTTAGATATAACACTAAAAGTGTGATTCTTGAGAAAAATTGGTAATTTGATTTCATTAAAATGAAAAATTTCACTACAGAAGACACCGTCAAGAGAAAGGAAAACAGTTATCGACTGGGACAGACTTTTGCAAAATACTTATCTAATAAAGCACTGGTATCTAAAAAATACAAAAGAAAAAATCTCTCTTAAAACACAACACAAATAAAAAATGGGCAGCAGACACCTCACCAAAAAAGATATACACATGGCAAATAGACACATGAAAAGATGCTCAATATCACATGTGTCTTTTCAGGCTGCTAAAATAAAGTATAGACTGAGTGGTTTATAAGCCACAGTTTCTCACAGTTCTGGAGGCTAAAGGCTGAGGTTAAGGTACCAGTAAGGATGAGATCTGGTGAGAAACCTCTTTCAGGTTGCAGAGTGCCAATTTCTCCTTGTAACTTCACGTGAGATAGAACATAGAGAGGATGCAAGGTCTTAGGATTCTTATGAGGGCTCCGATCCCATTCATGAGGGTTCCACCCTTATGAGATCATCTAATCTTAAGGTAATTCCCAAAGGCGCCACCTCCTAATACCATCAAGTTGGAGGGTAGGGTTTCAAGATGTAAATTTTATGGGGACTCAGACATTCAGTCTGTAACAACAGGTAATTAGGAAGTTGCATATTAAGACAATAACTGAATGGCTAAAATCCAAAGCTGACAAGTTCAAATACTAGTGAGGATGGGGAGCCACAGAAACTCTCACTCATGGCTGGTGGAAATGTGGAACAACCACTTTGGAAGAAAGTTTGGCTGCTTTTTATAAGTCAAACATAGTCTCAGCATATGTATGATCCAGCAACCACCCTCCTCGTTATTTACTCAAATGAGTTGGCACAAAAAACCAGCATTTGAATGTTTATAACTTTCTTCATAATTCCCCAAAACTAGAAATAACCAGGATGTTCTTCAAAAAATGAATAAACAACTGGTATATGCATACAATGGGATATTATGCATTAAAATGATAAGAAGAAAAGTTATCAAGCCAAGAAAAGATACTGGAAGAACTTTAAAGATCCATTGAAGTGTCCGATTCCAGGCCAAAATTCTGTGTGCTATTTTTGAGTCTTGACCATAAGCAGTAACAAAGCCCATACCTTACAGGTCTCCTGAGGGAAAGCTGCCTTCCCCACCCTCCACGTAATACACAATCTAAAGAGAATTACAGTTAAGTGTTCAGTGCCTCCCCACTCTTCACTCCTGCTGGCCATGTTCTTATGCATATGTGCATTTCTAGCCCAAATGCCTGAGTTTGGAGACATGCTTACAGGGAGCCCTTTGCTGAGGCCTTTCTCAGGTGCCTCTGCCATGACCACCTTACTGCAGGGCCTTGCAACATTTTTCTCCACTCTGACTCCATAGTCAGGATTTTTCTACTCCTCGCCTTTTCCTTCTCCCCACCTCCCCATGAGCTCCATAAAAAAGTAGGAGCCTTTTACTCAGAGCTCCTTTGGTAGATTCTCTCACCTGCTGTGATACGCATGACTTTCCTATGGCACCATTCCACTGGGGAGATGTTCCAATGGGACAAGGAAACTGGCACTTTTTCCTGGTGAGCCTCTTGCTTACCCATTGTAGTAAGTGATTAAAGGCTTGACTATTAACTTTCATTTTCACTTGTTGCCTTAAATGACCACCTTAATGCTTGGCACTTCCAGCTTTCTCCAGCTCAGCTCTTGACATATTGCTTAGTAAAAGAAGCCCATCTGAAAAAGCTCTGCATAGTGTACAATTTAAATTATATGACATTCTGGAAAAAGGCAAGACTGCAGATAGTAAACTATCAGTGTTTTTCAAGGATTCAAGGTGAATAGGTGGAGCTTAGGATTTTCAGTCCAGTTAAACTGTTCTATATAATACTGCAATGATGGATACATGGCATTATGCATTTCTTAAAACCATGGGAGCATATAATGCAAAGAGTGAATCTTAATGCACATGATAGACTTTAGTTAAAAATAATGTACCAATATTGGTTTATCGCTTGTGACAAAGGTACCACACAAATGCAAGAAGTTAATTATAAGGTAAAGTATGGGGGGTGAGGAGTGGGGAGAGAATAGTTATGTGGAAACTGTTTTTACACTGTCCTCAATTTTCTAAGCCTAAAATTGTTCTAAAAATTGCCAGTTACCAGAAAAAAAAAAGTGCCTACTTAAAGAACTTTCCATTAAGGCTGTCCTTCAGGGATACGCTAATGGGATTGTAATGCTAGATATGCTGCCAGGTCTAGATTTTTTCTTTTTCTGGGTCATTGGTTATAGGAAACTCTACTTGAGACCATAGATGCAGGTTAAGAGAGAGAGGGTATGGGGCATGATCACAGGCCATTGGCATATCTGCCATTTATTCATGAAACTTACTTATACTTTTAGAACTTTTGAAGCCTGTCTCACATATGTGAACATGTCTTCTACTTTCATTTGATGATGAAATGCTACCATGCATACTCAACTCAATGGTTCAGTAGGTCAGAAAATGCCCAGTTTGTAATGAGCATTTCAGGTAACATGGGAACATGTTGGCCTACAGTCAAACATTCTGTCTCAAGTAAGTAAGGCAAAAGCTGCTTTTCAAAAGGAGAATAGTTAGTTATTGGTAGAAAATTGCTTTTTCCAAAACCCTGAGGTTTGTACTATGAGTCACCGATAAATGCCATGAAATAATCCATACTTCATTCATATCTGCCACAGACAATTCGAGAACTATCAGATTTGCAGGATAACATGGCTCAAGTGGCAGAGCAGCTTTCATAGCAGCCTGGACTTATTGCAGATATTTCCCCTGTTATGAACCCTACTCAAAACTGGCAGCTTTTTGGATGAGCGATCTTATCAGAGTATAAGTAGCATGCCTAAATGAGATAGATTTGATATCAAAATCCCAAGAAGAAATCACCTTGAAAGGGATATCTCAATATGCCTTAAATCACTGGATTTCTACAAATGCCACCAACATGGAAGCCTTCTAAATTTTAGTTGGATTTTTTTCCCAACTGGCCAGTTTATCTCCTGAGGAGATTATGTAATAGTAAAGTCTCAATATCAGTCTTGTGGCTGACAAGTTGGATATGCAGAGGCAAGTGTAGCTAGATGTGCCTTATAAATAGGAGTCCATGCTGTTGCACTTATGTGGAGCTTCTGTCCCTGCTCCTTTAGCCAGTCCTTCAGATTTTACTATCAATCATACCAGTTCTGGGCTGGCTAATGACAAATGTAGGGTACCATCTTCTGGGCAAATCATTTTACCCACTTGATTGTTCAGTGACTCTGTCATAGTGGGTGTTAAGTGGTGGTGTGACAATTGTCTGCTCTTTGCTTGCCCTCTTGATTTCATCCACATGCCTCTATCCCCGATTTCCTTGTCTCTTATCACCTAGTCCTTTGCCTTCTAGCTCTCCGACAGATGACCAGGCCATCAGCCGCTGCCCATGAACCTTCTCACATTCTCATTTCAAGCTATTTTTCCTTCTGCGCAAAGTAAATAACTGGGTGTACTGTTGAAGTCCCCCCACTTGGGAGCTGCCCCCCATTTTTGGCTTGTCCCTATCTACTGAGCTAAATAGTGTAGAAACCTAATTGGAGTGCTTTCCTCCTCTTTCAGCTGTTCCCACCATATAGTTACTCATTTTGCATACATAATACTGCTGTTTGTGATTGGGTCATTTGGGTCATACTTTCTATTCTAGGCTCTTGTGGGATATTCTGACTCCTAAATTGTTAAAGATGGTATTCAGGGATTTAATTTTTTTTTTTTTTTTTTTTTTACTACAATATATATATATATTAAGTTTCAGGAGTTTAGTATCTGTATATACTAAAGTGAGAGTATAATCACATTGCTATTTTATTTTTATTTTGCCAGAATTCTTAAAAAAATGCAGAAGGTATGAATGATTGGTGCTCAGTCAGTTTACAGGTATATTAAAGGTGATTGTAGTATAAGTGATGGCCTTATAAGAGTTAAATCATTTTGTAAATGTTTGTATCTTCTGTGAATTATTATAGAGCTTTACTGTCTCTGTTTCTTTACTGAGAGTGTAAAACATGTAGACAGGACCTAGTATTTCTTCCTAACCACTGAAGTGATCAAATATAAATGGCTATGGAAAGAAAATTCTTCATTTAGTACTCTAGACAAGAGGGCAATTTGTTGCTGAAATTTTCAGTATACCAATTTTATAGCATAGGCGCTTTGAGAAAGTTTACATATTTCTGATATAACTTTACAACTCAATTGTGCATTAAATGAAATTTAGAAAGCAAATAGAAATAATACTTTTTAAAGGTCAGTATCTCACTTAGCTCTGTCGTGAACTTATTTAAAATCAAAAGAAGGTAAGCAATTCAATTTGAAATTTTATAAGAATTCTCTCTTGTGTTCTTATAAGATTAATGTTACCGGTATTTTACCAAGAGTCGTTTATTTTTGAATCACATAGAGCAAATTTCATGGAAATCCTGTTCATTCATATATTCATTCATGCATTCATTCAATAAAATGTATACAAGTGAAAAGGTACTGGGAGGGTAGAGGCAAGGAGAATACGGTTTCTTCATTCAAGGAGTTCAGTCCAGAAGTGAAGTTATATAAACAATAAACAGTTGAAAGCAATTTGTTAACTACTCTGCTGTAAGTATTCCATTGAGATATATCCTATGTTAACGTGCCTAATTCATCTCCTACCCCTTTTCTACTCACTCATTAGTGAGGACATATTACCTCCATGTTGGTCCTTAAACAAATAAATCAAGCCTGTTCTCATCTCAGGAAGTTTGCACAACCATCTGGACATAAATACTTGGAATTTAGGAGAGAAATATGGGTTGGTGGTGGAGATTTGACAGAGGAAGAAGATATTTGAAAAAAAATAAGATGTTATGTAAAGAAATAGTATGTACTGTATAGAATTAAAATGGGGCTACAGAAAAACCCTAGGTAAAATTACACATAAGGTCTCAAGAATAAACTAAAAAAGAGCAGTTAAGGAAACTCAAAAAAAGATATTTGACAACCTGAAAGCTAACCAAGAGAAAGTGTTAGAGGTTAAGGAAAGAGCATTGATGGTCACGTATAAATATAAATGCTTAGGCAACTGATACTAAAAGTATCAATATGATTTTGCAAGAAAGAAATTATAAATGACTTTCAGGCAAAATTACAGTGGAGCAGCACAGGTGGACTCCATTTTGCAGTGAGTAGCAGAATGAATAGGAGACGAGGAAAAGGAAGTCCCAGATATTCCTTGTAGTTATCCAGCTCTGAGCACAGGGAAAAAACAAGGCAGTAGCAAATGCTGAGTTTCCATGAAGGTAATGAGCATAGGCTTCAGGGATAGTCATCTGCATGGGTCCTCTGAGTGCAGTACGTTGCTGAGAGGCATGGAATGTTCTATGCCCGACTGCAAGAAGCATTTCTATGTAAGCACCTCTAATAAATTTTTAAAGAGATCTCAGAAGGAAGGGCCTGATTATTCTAGTCCTTGCTCATTTGTAGAAACTTCTGTTTTTCATAATGAACATTTATTTTTACCTAATCTTGTATTTATACATTTCTGGGTTTGTTTGTTTTTTTTTTTTCTTTCTTCAAAGAGGTCCCACAACAATAATAAGTTTTAAACCTCACAAAATTTAGATCCATCTAGCAGTGATAGATAATAGGAAAGACTTTTTCTGGAGGAATTTTTTTTAAATGTTTTATTTATTTCTAGGAGAGAGAAAGAGAGAGACAGCATGAGCAGGGGAGGGTCAGAGAGAGAGGGAGTCACAGACTGAAACAGGCTCCAGGCTCTGAGCTGGCAGTCAGCACAGAGCCCGAAGCGGGGCACGAACCCAAAAACAGCAAGATCATGACCAAAGCGAAAGTAGGACGCTTAACCGACTAAGCCACCCAGGAGCCCCTCTGGATGAATTTTTTAAAGACTGGTGGGAATGTCGCCATGTTTGTTTGCTGAATTAAGAAGAACTAGAAAGTTGAAAATTGTTTATGACTCAACAGAAAAAGAAGCAATGGGAATTGGATATTTAAGAGACAAGAGGAAATTAAATATAGAACCAAAATAAGTATTGGTATTTGACCACAGGAAAGGTATCATTTCTTCCTGGAAAAGTTCCTTTGCTTGACTGGACTTCAGCCTTATGAACCTTCTCCAAACCCCATCTGTGCACTTATAAAATCCAGTTTTAGCAAGACTCCTGCTAATTTGATTTAACCAGAACTCCCAAACATCAATATCTGATCACCCTCAATAAAATGCAGTAGTATTTTTTTTTTTGTAAAGTTGAAATATATAATGGGAAGTTTTGGTGCACTCCTCCATCCATTAATTTGGTCAGTGAATATTTATAAACCATACTTCTAGGTGGTAGAGCAAATGCTGCAGATTGGAGTATAGAAATAATCAGATACATCCCACAACTGATAAGCTATTTGTGTGCTTTGCTTTACATAAAGAAGATATGTATATGACAGAAGATATGTACATGCCAGAAGATACTACATATGACAGGAGGAGAAGTTTTTAGAAGAAATACTCAATTTCCAGGTTCTGGACAGGATGTTAGATATTGACTGGGATGGAGAAGTGTAGATTGAATCCTGTCTGGCTTTCTAGGTATATAATATTGAGACCTAAACAAGGGCAATTCAGTTTGTGGTAATACGACATGTTAGGCATGAAACTAGTGATATTGAATGCGATCTATAAGGAATAGTAAATAGATGGTACATACATGTGACAAAAAACTCAGACAAGTAGTGGAAAATAATTCAAGAAAGTTGTGTCACAGGGAGTCTTGATATTCTACTAAATAAATCTTTAAATTATAGATATTAAGAGAACCACTTCTGATTTTTTTAAAATCCAAAGTAAGGTCCATTGTCTAAAGAGGAGGCTTTAAGGATAATTGGCATAATTATAACAGCTCAATGTTCTGTCTTATTTTTATAAAATTATTTTATGTTTAGATGCACAGAAGACTGACTCTAAATTTAAAAAAAAAGAGTAGTGAAGGAATGAGGGAACTGGAAGAATAGCACATTGAATGTTGAAATATCTGTTCTTGCTTTGACAAGTTCTGATGATCAACCTTCAGGGCAGGGGGATCAACCACTACCCATATTCAATATTTCTAATATTAGACATCTGGTTCACTGTCTTTATGGAAGCATTTGTTTTTGAGACTTCCAATTTACCTTGGCTAGGTTTCGTATTAATAGCTGCACAATGAAGATTCTTATCAAAACTCCATCTCAAATGAGTAAATATCCACCATCAAAAGACAAACATGTCCTTCTGTGTTTGAATAACTTCTTGGCAAGTTCTGAAGGAATGTCCATATTGGTGCTTATAAAATAAAGGAAATGAGCCATAAAAACAAATAAATCAAAATGCCGTATAAAAGCCTGGCATGGAGTGGTGAAAAATGCTGATATAAACATTCAACTATAGGAAACCATTGTTGCTTTGGACAAAACTATTGACAAAGGAGTAAAAGCACTAAACATAAAACTTCTAAAACTGCTAAAGATTCAGCAGATTAAGAATTATGCCCTGAACTATAATGCAAATTAAATTGAGATGCAACCACATAAAAAGTCCACTAGCCACCATCTAACTTCTGTGCCTGGATCCTTCCATTAAAGAATATTTAAGATATTGCTCAAGGACAATAACACTGTCTCTTGGGATTTGCAATGGATATTGCCCAAACCAAGGACCCCACATAACCAACATTTGGCAATATTTAAAAAAAAAAAAAAAGTCAAGCTTGCCTATTAACATAGTTCAGATAAAATCAGGAAGGCTACTGTCTACCACACTCTTCCCTCCCTTTTCTATCCTAAGATACTATCCCTGCTACTACTCAGCCATCCAATAATTTGTGCTCCTGTGCTCCAGGGAGATTTGTATTAGATACTTTTAGGATCCCTATTCTCATCCTCTGAAAAGCAGTTCTCTCCTACCAGCCTCCCACAAGTATGTCTCTACTTTCTTCCCTAGGGCTGCACCTGAAAGTTCATTTGGGGAGTGCAGGAGGTACTCAGAATCTAGGGAGACTGAAGACTCCCAGGGGCAGCCCCTGACCCATAGTGAACAAGAGCCAATGAATAGATGTTCCTACCACTCAGGGAGATAATTCTGGGAAACGTATACATTTCTCAAAAGGCCGAAACAGAAACAAGCTCCCATTGCCCATAATGTTGACTGAACACTAAATTTTTATGATCTTTTTTCCTGATTTCCTGCCTCATTCTCCCGGGAATCCCACTCTGGCTCTTGAGAACATCTTGAAAATCAACACCATCACAAGTCCTTCTATTAGGCTCTGCTTTGGTGGAAAACCAAGGTGACAGAGGATTTTTGAAAATTATTATTATGGCTCCAGCCTTTCTTAAATCCGTCAGAGGCTCATTTCCTTTGGGATAGAGTCCAGGCTACCTAGTCTGAAGCATGTAAAGTCTTTGATGGCATAGAACCTACCTAAGTGTTCTTGCCTCTTCCTTGTCACACTTGACCCTTATAGGCTACCATCTTGGAATACTGGATGGCTAGCAGATGCCTTATTATGTCATGATATTTCAAGCATCCATCCCTCATAATGGTTGTTTACTACTCCTAAAATGTTTCCTCCACCCTTTATTAAACTCTTATACACCCTCTTTTATTTAGTTTTCTCTGCTCTTCAGACAATATCTCATTTATTCCTTTGTGTCTCCAGAGAATTCTGTTGCACTTTCCCTAATGCTCTTTAACATACTTTTGTGTGTCTTCTCTACTTTGCTAAGTTCTACCAAAGATTGACACTTTATTCCATTGCTCATCCCAAGGCACTCATTAGTGTCTGATTCATAAAAGGTAGTCATAAATATTTATTGTAGGATCAGATAATGTTTAATCAGTGAGTCTTACTTTCTCTGCTGTTTAGTGAATGGTATACTTCTTGTCGACATGACTAGACCCGTTTCAAACTTTCCCAGTGGACCCCTGGTCAGGGGTCTCTTTTAGCAATTCCTGAGATTGCTGTCACCCTGGATGATAGCAGATTGTGATCACGCAATTCTTGGATAAGTGGAGTTTCGTTATTTATGTAGTTAAATGCTAATTGTATGTGCCAGTTTGTAAGTGCTATGTGAGTCTGCTATACTGTTTATTGAATACAAGCAAATGAAGTGCTCTCTTAAGGGAATTAACTTTACCATTAGAGTAAATATAAGTAAAATTTAACTGAGTAATGACACTGATGCAATCTTCATTTATTATTTGATTTTTTATTGTCACAGAAATGTAGTCCATATGCAGAATAATGTGAGCACATGAATTTCAAATTTACAAGATTATAGTACATCTTTTAAAAAGAGATGAAATGATAGAGAATATGAGAGAGTATTCCCTTGGGGCTCAGAGAGTTATTCTAATCTGAAGGTATTTTTGTTTTCCTTTTTTATTACCATAAGAATAACTTAGCTACATATATGTGCATGTGTATGTATATAAGTCTCTATGTATCCATACATATTTAGCTTATTATTTTCTTCATAGAGAACCAATGTATGTTAATTTGAAAATATTGTTTTTAAAAATTTAATAGAAAGTGTCACTAGTTTGTCATATAATCTAAAATGTCCTATATTGGGGGCGCCTGAGTGGCTCAGTCGGTTGAGCATCCGACTTTGGCTCAAGTCATGATCTAGCGGTCTGTGGGTTCGAGCCCTGGATCAGGCTGTGTGCTGGCAGCTCAGAGCCTGGAGCCTGCTTCAGATTCTGTGTCTCCCTCTCTCTCTGCCCTCCCCCGCTCATGTTTTGTCTCCCTCTGTCTCTCGAATATAAATGAATGTTAAAAAAAGAAATAAATAAAATGTCCTATTTTTTAACTTATCTATTCAATACAGAGTACTTACTTTTCTTTTTAATTTTTTTAAAATGTTATATTTATTTCTGAGAGAGAAAGAGAGAGAGAGGCAGTGTGAGCAAGGGAGGGTCAGAGAGAGGGAGATACAGAATCTGAAGCAGGCTCCAGGCTCTGAGCTTGCTGTCAGCACAGAACCCGTCATGGGGCTCGAACCCACGAACCATGAGATCATGACCTGAGCTGAAGTCGGATGCTTAACCGACTGAGCCACCCAGGTGCCCCATAGAGTACTTAACTTTTTATGACGTGCTCTGAGAGATGAAAAGATTAATTTTATAGAAATCATTTGTGGGGGAAATCATTTATTGAAGCATAACACACATGCCAAAAAAATGCAGTTTATGAGTGTTCATGAGATTAGCCTGCCTGTGTGAGCACCGATCAGATCAGGAAACAGAAAGTGGCTGTGTCTCAGTAGCATCTCTCAGCTGCCCAGCTACAGTCCCTTCAAAGAGGAATGGACTTCTGATTTCTGACTCCATGATTCTTTCTACCTGCTATTAAGAAAACATTTGATGGAAACATACAATTTGTACTCATGTATCTGCCTTCCTTTTCTCAGTATAATACCTGGGAAATTAATCTGTGGTTTTGCTTGTAACAATTTATTTTCATTCTCATATGATATTCTAATGTTAAAGAACATTTGGTTTGTTTCCATTTCAGACTGTAACAAAGAGCATCTTTATAAACAATGTTTTACTTGTCTCTTTGTGCACACACATATATACACATTTTGGAAGTTTTTGTGTAAGAGTGAAATTACTTGATTGGAGGGTATATTATTCTAAACTAATTGGCTTAAAACTCAGATGAACACTTATAATCTCACCCAATTTCATCTAGTTAGGAATCCAGGAGCAGTTTAGTCCTGTGCATTCCCAGCTCAAGGCTCTTCCACAAGATGGTAGTCAAGATGTTGGCCTTGGCTATAGTCATCTGCAGGCCTGACTGGGGTTGGAGGATCCCCTTCCAAGATGGCTCCCTCACATGGCTATTGGCAGGATGTTCAATTCCTCACAAAGTGGGACTCTCCGTGGGGCTGCTTGAATGTCCTCATGATATTGTGGCTGGCCTCCCCAAGACTGAGTGATCTGAAAACGAGTAAGGCAGAAACCACAGTGTCTTTTATGACCTGGCCTTGGAAGTCATACACTATTATTTCTGTAATACCCTACTGGTTACAGACGTCAGGCTTATTTCCTGTGGGAGGAAACAACTATGTAGAGCGAATGCCATGAGGTGGAGATCACTGATCCATTATGGAGCCTGGTTATAAAAAAAGAGAACATGTCTATATCAGCTTTTGTAAATATTACCCTAGAGTCTCCAAAGTGGCTATACCAATTTACATTTCTATTAAAAGCGTATAGAAGTGGCTCAGTTGGTTGAGCATTGGTCTCCAGCTCAGGTCATGATCTTGCGGGTTTTGAGTTCGAGCCCCACATTGGTCTCTGTGCAGACACCCCAGAGCCTGGATCCTGCTTTGGATTCTGTCTCTCCATCTCTCTCAAAGACAAATAAAAACTGAAAAACAATTTAAATGTATATAAGCTGCAGTTTCTTCACATTCATCTAATACTTGGTTTTGTCCTTTTTTTTTCATTTTGGCCCTCTGCTATGTTAGTGTGTACTATGTAATATTGTCTCATTGGGTTTTTAATTTGCATTTCTCTGGTGAGATTGAATGCTTTTCCATGTATCTGTTAGATATTTGGATATAATCTTTGTGAAATGCCTGTTTGAGACTTTTCCCATTTTTATTTTGAATAGTCTGAGCTTTTAAAGTTATTATTTATCAAGTTCTTTCTTTTAAAACTAATTACTTCTAAGATACATGTGTTACACTCTGGAGTTTACCTTTGTGTTACTTGCAAATGTTGTCATTTGATGAGCAGAAACTTTTGAATTTACTATATTCCAATTTATCATTGATTATCTATACACTTAGTCCTTTTTAGATTTCTAATTAAAATTTATTTCTCTACCCCAAGGTCAGGAAAGCATTAATCCAATGTTATCTCCTAGAAACATTACATGTCCCACATAAAAAATTATAAACTATCTGGTATTGATTTTTAAATATGGTGTAAACTCAGAGTCATAATTGATATTTTTCATACAGCTACCCAACTAAGCAAGAAACATTTACTTAAAAGCTCATCCTTCGCCCACTATTCTGCGAGGCTAATTTTGTCATAAATCAGAGGTCTACATGTCTATAGGTTGGCTGTGAGAAAACGTTTTATTCTGTTTATTCATTTGAGCTTTACACTGAAACCACGTTGTATTAATTATTGTTGCTTTATAACTCTTGATGCCTAGCAGTGCCTTTTTTTCCTACAGAATTATTTCATTTATTTTAAGTTCTTTACATTTCCATTTCCATTTTACAGTTAGTTTTAATGCTTCCATCTCCCCCTAAAAAGAAGATGCTGAGGTTTTGATTGGGATTTTATTGAATCTATAGGAAAATTGAACAGATCAGACTATTAAATGTTTGATTCCACTGATGTTGCTTGTATTGACATTTATTTAAGACTGATTTTCTCAATAATATTTTCTAATTGTGCATAGCTTTCAGTAGATTGTAAATTGTATGCATGCGCAATAGAATATCATTTGAGAAATAATTTTGCAGTCACTTTTGCATGATATATAAAAATGAAATTGATTGGCTCGTGTTAATCTTGTATCTAGCAAACTTTATTAATTCTAGTAGTTTATATATAGGTTCTTTTGGATGTTCTCTGTATCAAATTATATTACTTGTGAAAAAAGGCAATTATGCTTCTTCCTTCTATACTTATAATTGTATATATATTTACATAAATATTTATATCCTGTATCCATTATTGTTGCACTGGCTAGGATCTTCATATAATTGCATAGAAGCAGTGGCAGTACACATCCCTATTTTGTCCCAATAATGTATAAGCCTTTTTATATACTATCATTAAGTAAAATATTTGCTATGGCTTTATTTTTTAAGGTTTCCTGTGTCAAAGGAAGTTCCTTTATACCCTAGTCGTCTGAAACTTATTATTATTATTATTATTTTTACTATGGAGGTTTTAAATCTTATCATATGCTTTTCTTTCATCTAATAAGGTAGTCATATGATTTTCTTCACTTGGAAGAAAATGTGATGATTTATATTGATAATCGAGCAAATGTAATTTGAGAGTAACACATTTTCATATACGTTGCTGAATACTACATGTTATTTTGCAAATGATTTTTTTTTGCCTTTATGTTTAAGAGAAATTAACCTAAAGTTGGTTTTTTTTTTTCCTGCAAAACCCCTGTCAGATTTTAGTATCAAGGTTATGCCAGCCTTAAAAAATGGAATGGTATAAGTGTTCAGGTTTATTTTATTCTCTGGAATTGAGTTTTTATTATTTATATTACTACTTTCTTAAGTATATAGAAGAATTCATCAGTGAATCCATGTGAAGTTGAGGGTTTCTTTTTGACAAAGATTTTGAGTACATAGTAAATTAAATGACTAGCTAGATTTCTTACTTTTACTTAACTTTGGTTATGATAATTGCTTTATTAAGACTTAGTCACGTATGTTTACTTTGATTTGTAATCAAGTATTTGCTTATTATTTTAAAATATTCCTTTTGCAATTTCATTTTTCTGATATATTTTTTTTTAAGTATATTTTGTGAGAGAGAGAGAGAGGATGTGCAAGCGGGGAAGGGTCAGAGAGAGAAGGAGAGAGAATCCCAAGTAGACTCCACACTGACAGTGTGGGAGATCATGGCCTGAGCCGAAATCAAAGTCATTGGTCACTTAACTGACTGACTCACCCAGGCGCCCCATATACTTTTTGATTCTTAGCAAGCCTTCATGCTCTTGCCTTCTTATTTTCTTACCATGTGTTTTTATTAATGCTGTGCCAGATGTTTTTCCTCCCTCAAGAAGGGGTTTGATATTTTTGGATCAGCTATTTACATGAGGTTCCTATAAACAGCAGCAGAGTTGGGGCAGTCTTTGACAAACAGAGTACCCATGTATTATTATTTTGTCTCCACCTGCCTTGTCTGCTTCTGTGAAGCAAGCTGGTCCCAGGAACTTTTAACAGTCAATTCCATTCACCCCAGTTCCAACAGCAGTTAATAAAGCTTTAGCTTTTTAGCTTTATATATGAAACACCCTTTCTATGGAGGTTTTACATTTAATTTAGTTTTGTTTTATACTTTTTGAGATTTTCTGACTATGCAGCCTCTCAACCCTCTTCATTCTTCCCACTTTACCTCTTTGAGTAGCTTCTTTTAGTTTTCTTTCATGCATTTTAATCAAATCTAAAATGAATTTAACTATCTTTCCCCCAAAAAATAACTCCCAATTCAGACTCTATTCTCTCATCACGTAGGCTATGAAATTTTGATTCATATCTATCTCCTGTATCTCTCCCTACCTTTAGTTAACAAGGCATGTTCATTCTTTTCTTATTGCCTATCTACTTTTTTTTTTTTTTCATTTTTACTGCTACCATCCTAGACTGGTGCTCTAGCTTTATTCTCTGAATATAGTCATTTTCTCAACCATCCAATTCATCCTAAAAATATCGTCAAACAAAATTTCCCTAAACATAATTGGGCAGAAAATCGCTCAATTGTGCACTGCAAAAAATTTCCCCATCATAAATATTAATGACGCTCTATATTCTGATTCCAAATAATCTCTTCAATCTTATTTTACACTGTTCCTTTCATAACCCATACATTCTCAATTTCAATAATGCTTTCTTAAAATAGCCACTGCCTTCAACTACTATCCAATAATAACCCCTTCTGAGGCTATTCTAAAGAGGAAATTATATTTGTAGGTTTTGACTTAGCAACTGAGAATCTTGAATTTGTTTGCTGCTGCAAAGAAATTATGACCATCCAAATGGAACAAATGAAAAATAATTTCTAGCTTATTTATGTGTTCTCAAGGATAATTTACTGATTTTTTTAAAAAAAATATTGCAACAATGTATTATGTGCTTATAGCATTTATAAAAAGGAGATGTTTAATTGAAAAGGTACATGGGAAGAAACGGAGAACTGGAATGATGTTATAATATTCTTACATTATATGGGATGCTGTAACATCATTTGATGGTTGACTCAGATTTTGTAAAGATATATATTGTAAATTCTAAGGGAAGAACTAAAAAGATTTTTAAATGATGCATGAATAATATTTCTGTAGATGAGTTTAAATGTAATCATAAAAATGCTCAATTAAATTTAGACAACATTAAAAAACTTAAGGTGAAAAGGGAACAAATACAAAACAACTAGCCAGGTAGAAGATTTTAATCCAACCATATCAAATTCTAATTGCCTAAACATACCAAACAAAAGCGAAGATTTAAAGACTGGATATAAAAAGTAAAGCTGACTATATGCTCTCTAGAAGAATACAATTGTATTTATAAAGACAGTTTAAAAGCAAAAGAATGGAGGGGCTCCAGGATGGCTCAGACCTTTGATCGTCCGACTCTTGATTTTGGATCTTGTCATGATTCCAGGATCGTGGGATCAAGCCCTCCATCAGGCTCCACACTGAGAATGGAGCCTACTTGGGATTATTTCTCTGTCTCTCTGTCTCTCTCTCCTTCTGCCCCTCTTGCTGTCTCTAAAAAATAATTTTTTTAAAAAAGTAAAAGAATGGAGAAATATATGTCATGCGGACATTGCAATTTCAGAGGACATAAGCAATACATAAGAAAACATAGCAATTTCAGAGGGAAAAGACTGCAGAACAGGAACAGGGAACATTCAGGGAAAAAAGAAGGACATCATAAAATGATAAAGGGATCAATTATCCAAGAGAGCATAATAATGGTAGATGTGTATGTACCAAAAACCAGACTTATAGTATACATGAAATAGTAGCAGATATGAAAAGAAACAGAAATCTAATCATGTTTGAATATTGCAACAATTAAAACTAGTGGACAGGAATTCAGCAAAGATACAGATGATCTGAGTGACACAGCCAACCAACAGGATCTAATTGGCATATATAGAATACTCCACAGGAGTCAAATGCTTAACATGAGCCACCCAGGAACTCCGAAAGCAATTTTTCTTTTTTACATAAGCTTCACATAATGGTTAGGCAACAGGTGCCTAATGAACATAGCACCTAATTAGGTAACCATGGTAGCTCCTGAAAGCAGGTTATCACCTCAGATGCCTATTTTTATGTTTATATGTCTTATGCTTATATATTTATGTTTATTTTTATGTTTATATATCAACACATTTTTTGGCCGTATCTGGCACATTGTTTATGTAGATTGCATATCCTTTGTTCTTATAGAAGGTGTATTTAATATTTTGATGATTTTTTTCACTGATAGCTCTTCCAGCTCCGGGAACACTCACTTGTTGGCTGCTTTGATCCACCAAGAACATTACACTCTTTTTGCTTATTTGATTTATCTCAGATCTTATCAAATTTATTTCTGGCTATGGTTAAGTTACATTCTAGGCTTAAGTGTACTTTTATGACTCTTTTTGTCTGAAAGTAAAATGTATTAAAGCTGGCGGAGTCAAGTTATTGAACGTTTTCTGAAGTCTATCTTGTGGACGGTTTCATATGACCCCATATCCTATTTAGATAAGAGTTTTTATTGAATGTTCAGTGCTTTCATTTGAATTATTCTATAAAAGGGATTATTCTCTATATTACAGATTTCTTTAAATAATAAGTAGACAATGCTTGACAATGTCTTTTTTAACATTTGACATCATTGGAGTGGCAGAAAAAAGTATTTAATGTTCTTTAAATTTTATTTCACATTTATTTATTTTTGACAGACAGAGCAGGACAGACCATGAGTGGGGGAGGGGCAGAGAAAGAGGAAGACAGAGAATCTGAAGCAGGCTCCAGGCTCTGAGCTGTCAGCACAGAGCCTGACGCGGGGTTAGAACCCATGGACTGTGAGATCATGACCTGAGCTGAGGTCGGATGCTTAACCAACTGAGCCACCCAGGCACCCCCAAAATAAATAATTTTAATACACTTAGCATTTGCCACTATCAGGAGAGAGCATTTTTTCTTTCCCTACAAAGAGCATTGGCAGTTGTAACTGGAAGTTAGTAATAAAGGTTGGTTAAAAAGCATGTTAATTAATTTTCAGATCACTTGAAGCAAGATCACTAAATGAAGTTAATATAGGGGCTAGATAGAGAACCCAAACCGACGATAAGACCAGACAAAATGCCAGAGAGGCATCAGAGATTCCTGGTGACCATGGAAAATTGTTGTATGTGTGTGATCTCTTTTTGTGGGGGGCAGAGGGGGGCAGCATCATTTGAGTTTTAGTATATTGTGTCAATCTGTCAATGTAGATCCAGTATTAAAGATCTTCAAATTTTTCTAGAGAAGCTATATTTTTAAGTGATGCTTCCTGATTACTTTTAATAAATGGGCTCAATTAAAACACATACACACATACATAAACATATCTGGCAGTCTGATCCAATGCATGGAATATTAGCTGAATTCTTCATGTTTAAAACAGCTTGACATTATTTAACCAAATCAAGCAGATCTGGTACAGTTGAAATTTGTCCTGCTTTGTGTACATTAATAATTAATTAGAATTTTGCTTTCCAAAGCTCCCAAATCTTGTAATCTGTATGTTTTTTGTATTGATCACAATTTTTTCATATTCAAACTAATATAACTTCTTAAGATACTCATATTTTCAACCTAATCCTATTGCTAATTCAGTAGATAGTTATTGAATAAACTGTGAAAACAAGCACTGGTCTACATGATAGGAATACATAATGAACAAAAGAGACAAGTCCTACCTTTAATAGTATTTACAGGTGATTTAATCATTAAAATATACTTTTACATATGCTACAAAACTAGCTTTTTCCCTTAGGGAATTTTTTTCAACATAAAAGATATTAAAAGCCATTGATGTTACACATAGTAAGAAGAAACTCAGAGTTGCTGATGAAGCTCTAGAATCAAGTGGAAAATTGGAAAACACTTGTGATTTTAGTTTGGCCCTATTTTGTTTAATCTGTGCCTGCATTCTAAAAGCTTGTGTATATAGTTAAAATGTCTACTGTCGAATCTTTGTACATCCCAGATATTGTTTATTAATATACAGATCTCTGTAACATATTTTCTTTGTTTTAATGTTTTATTTATTTATTTATTTATTTTTATTTTTTTAGAGAGTGACAGACAGCATGAGCAGGGGAGGGTCAGAGAAGGAGATACAGAATCTGAAACAGGCTCCAGGCTCTGAGGTAGCTGTCAGCACACAGCCCGATGCAGGGCTTGAACCCACGAACCATGAGATGATGACCTGAGCCGAAGTTGGACCCTTAACTGACTGAGCCACCCAGGTGCCCCTGTGTAACATATTTTCAAACGTAGGGCCTGAAAAGAGTACCTCTAACTGTATATAGTAAAATGATGCATCTCTGGAGGGTTAGGACATGTCATTTGCTGGAATGGTTATTTTAAAGAGCTAGAGGCAAACTATTTCCCAATACGTAAGTTTTCAGTTAATCTCTGACAGAGATTAGAGGGACCACAATATGAAGATATGGGCTCTTAATGGCCCTTACAATTTTTATTTATGCAGATAAGCAACCTGGTCACTGTTCTACAAGTCCATGTGCTCTCTGCTTTTTGATAATGGCCCTGTTCTTTCAGAGCAAAGCAGTCAGGCTCAAAAATTCCATCTGTTTTCCTATAACCAGGCCACCTTCCATATGAATGACTATGTCCTGGGTTGGTTGTTCTGGCTAGTGGTTCATTCCAAGGCAAAAACACTTGGCAAAGTTAGAAAGGGTATTGTTTTCAGTGAAAAGGAAAGTAAAGGTTGAGTATGTCACTGTCTCTTATATAATGTTACATATAGTGTTGAAAGGCTTATGGTTGATGAGGCTTCGTGAGCTGTAAAACTTAGAAAGTCTTGCTTAGAAGAGACAGATCCACTCTGTGATTCTAGGCAACAGCCTGTTAGGAAAACGGCATTGAAATGCAAGTAAGATATCTTGGTGTTCTTTTCTTAAAGCTGCCAATTATGTTTTATGTATCCTTGTATAAATATCTTTTTTTATTTTTTAAATTTTTCCTGATTTAGGTTAATTAATTAATTTATTGGCTCCATCAGTTAAGCGTCTGACTTCAGGTCAGGTCATGATGTTGTGGTTCATGAGTTTAAGCCCCACATCAGACTCTGTGCTGACAGCTCAGAGCCTGGAGCCTGCTTTTGAGTCTCTGTCTTCCTTGTTCTCTGCCCCTCCCCTGCTCACACTCTACCTCTGGCTCTGTCTCTCTCTCTCTCCCTCCCTTTCTCTCAAAAATAAAAAAACATTAAAAAATAGAAAAATCAGATTAACAATTTTGTATTTTATGCTAATTGTGGTGGAAAACCATTGGATTGGATAGTTTTAAGCAAATATGATGAATGTAATGTATGTTTTTAAAAGAATACTGGCTCCTGGGTAGTGAATGTATTATTACAGAGCAAGGGGACAGCAAACAGTGCAAGCAAGCAGTTAGGAAGCTACTGTAGTGTCCAGGCAACAAATGATCATAGTTGATACTGAGGTGGAGACAGTGGATCTAGAGCATTGAGGAAGGGTAGACTTTGGATAGTGGTAAGAGTAGTATGTCTCCACAACAGATGGAAGGCAGTATATATTGGTTGTGGAGACATGGGGGATTTCTCGTCTATAGTTTATACTTTTGTAAAAAAGTATGTGACAACAACTGACTTAATCAGGGGATTCCTTTGAAACAGAAACCTGAAGAAAGAGGAAACAATATAACATAGTTACTTGGGGGAGTAAGAGAAGATGTTTACGGAAGTGCCAGAATTTCCAGGTAGTGTTAAAGACTCATCTGAGATTTGTCATCAAGAGTTTATACTGAAACAAGTCAACTTGGTTTTGTGCAAAACCAATATCTACCAATATCCAGTTTTCCTGGAACTGATGGATAGTTAAACTTAACAACAGTAATAGGTTTGTACAACAGAGGAAGGAAAGATGGAGTGTTAGAAATATTTGCAAAGCAGTGTTTGTAATTCTGTATGACATATTCTAAGAAAGGAAGGAAGGCAGTAAGAATAGTGGGCAATACTGAGGTAGTTCATTCAGGCTTCTATAACAAAACTACTATAAACTGGGTCCCTTCTAAACAGCAAACATTTGTTTCTCATAATTCTGGAGTCTGAGAAGTCCAAGATCATGGTGTTGGCAGACTGAGTGTCTGGTGAAGGCTAACTTCCTCCCTGATGGCCATGTTTTGACTGTAACCTCATATGGGGGAAGGAAGTGAGAGAGCTATCTGAGGCCTCTTTTATTTTACAAGGGCTCTAATCCCATTCTGTGACTGCTCTGTCTTCATGACCTACTCACCTCCCAAAGGCCCCAGTCCCTTATACACTCACCTTGGAGGTTAGGAGTTCAACACCTGAATTTTGGGGAGGATATAAACCCTCAAATCTGTGACATGAGGAAATGGTAGGATTAAGTGAATGGAAATCTCAATGGAGTTGTTGTTGTTGTTTTTTTTTTTAAGTTGAAAAAATGCTATATCGGTGAACATGAAGTCTAGAAGGTATGGGTCACAGTATATAAATTATGCATTTGAGTTTTTAAGTAATGAAGCTATTTGCTATATTAAGGTTTTAGGTGTTACCAAAGGACAAGGTGGCAGGACTCGATGTAAAAGACTAAACTATTGGTAATGAGTAAGTTTAGGAACAGAGAGGTATTAGTATTGAAAATTGAAAATCATGTGTAGTATTAGAAAAGATGGTGAAATCAGGAACTAAAACCATCAGTCAATGAACAGGAGTAACCATAGGATTGGAAGGTGAAAGTGACCATGGGGATTAGTAGATGATTAAGTCTAGTAACATTAGCTTTAAAGGAGCTGAGGAGAAAGAATTTGGAACAGTTTTAAAGTAGGAGAGAAAAGGGAAGAGAACACTGACTCCCATCTAGACCCTGAGGCACATGGACTTTAAGAAATAATCTCTTCTCCAAAGAACCTCATAGAAAACAGTGATATTAAGGGAAAGTTGAAAGAAATTCAGGGCTGTTGGTGATTATGGATCATGAATTCAAAAGATCTCATGGAAATGTGTGAGAGAGGAAAAGAATCTGTGGATAACTGGGTTAGAGATGTCAGTGAATAAATAATCTTGAGTGTGGTGTTGTGGTGATGATAATTTTGCAGAACAGATACTCTCAAGGATTTAGATACAGAAGGACTTGGATGTTTTGACAGTGAATGAGGGTCTAGGGATCTGTGGGATGACAGGAGGCAAAATTATCTTTCTAGCATCCCCCGTCTGAGGGTTCCTAGACTGACAAAAATTTCCTCATCATTTTAGAAAACTCATCTGGTTCTTGAACATTCAATTATATGTCTAATTGCTTCCTACTGTGAAACTCAGGATGCCTCTTGAGGCAGCTTATAGCTCTTTCTGCATATTTTTGGAGAAGAGTTTCTATTAATTGAGTTTTTCCCCCAAATATTCTAGTTAATGCACCTAATCTTCTTAAATACCACAAAGAATACTTTAGGCAGCTGAAATCTTCCATCAGCCTGGACTCTGCTAGAATTTTCACTATGCTGAACACAGACACTCATTTAAAAGTGAGTCAAACAGCTGAATTCAGTAAGACAGCTGCATCTATTAAACACTTGCAGTTGATTTTTCAATAAATCTCAATTTCTAAAGCATAGTGTTTCAACAAATCCAAGACAGTTTTCGATATGTTTTCTCTGTGAAAACTTAAATTTTGAAATATTTTAAACCTGTAGAAAAACATAGAAAATATACAAGAGACATGTGTATAGATTCCTCCCTAGATTTCACAATAATTGACGTTTGGCCTTTTTTGTTTCAAATTCCTTCCTTCCCTTCCTTCCTTCCTTCCTTCCTTCCTTCCTTCCTTCCTTCCTTCCTTCCTTCCTTCCTTCCTTCCTTTTCTTTCGAGAGAGAGAGAGAGGGAGAGGGAGAGGGAGAGAATCTTACGTAGACATGGAGTTCAACACGGGGCTCAATCCCATGACCCTGAGATCATGACCCAAGCTGAAATCAAGAGTCGGACACTCAACCAACTGAGCCACCCAGGCACCTCTCCAATGTCTCTTTTTAATAAGATATTATATGGCCCCATTCTTTTTCCTCCAGCTTCATTGAGATATAATTGATATAAAACATTGTGTAAGTTTAAGGTGTGATGGTTTGATATGTGTATATATTGTGAAATGTTAACCACAGTAAGGTTACTTTAACATACCTTTCACCTCACATAATTACCATTTTGTTGTTACAGTGAGAACATTAAAACTCTCACAGCAACTTTCAAGTGTACAGTATTGTATTTTTTTATTTTTTTATTTTTTTTACATTTATTTATTATCGAGAGACAGAGCATGAACGGGGGAGGGCCAGAGAAAGAAGGAGACACAGAATCTGAAACACACTTCAGGCTCCGAGCTGTCAGCACAGAGCCTGATGTGAGGCTCGAACCCACGAACTGTGAGACCATGACCTGAGCTGAAGTCGGATGCTCAAATGACTCAGCCACCCAGGCGCCCCTACAATATTGTATTTTTAATTATAGTCACCATGCTGTACTTTAGATCTCTGGAACTTATCTTATAACTGAATGTTTGTACCCTTCGACCAATATCTTCTCATTGCCCTAATCCTCAGCCACTTGCAACCACTATTCTACCCTCTGTGTCTATGAGTTCAATGACTTTGGATTCCATATATAAATGAGATCATATGGTATTTGTCTTTCTCTGACTTATTTCACTTAGCACATTGCCCTCAGGGTGTATCCATGTTGTCTCATATGGCAGGATTTCCATTTTTTTTTAGCCTGAATAATATTCTATTGTATTTGTATACTACATTTTTTTTATCCATTTATCCACTGATCATCATTTAGGTTGTTTCCATATCTTGGGTAATGTGAATAATGCTGCAATGAACATATAAGTACAGATATTTCTTTGAGATAATGATTTCATTTCCTTTAGCTATATACTTGGAAGTGGGATTGCTGGACTGTATGGTTGTTCTATTTTTAATGTTTTGAGGAACCTCCATATTCTTTTCTAGAGTGAGTGCATCAGTGTATATTTCCACCAGTAATTCACAGCATGCTCCCTTCTTTTCCACACTCTCACCAATATTTGTTCCTTCTTGTCTTTTTGATAATAGCCACTTTAACAGGTGTGAAGTGGTATTTCATTGTGGTTTTGATTTGCATTTTCCTCATGATTAGTGATATTGAGTGCATTTTCAAGGGCCTATTGGCCATTTGTATGCCTTCTCCAGGGAAATGTCTGTTCCAGTCCTTTGCCCATTTTTTTATTTGACTTGTTGGTGGTTTGCTATTGACTAGTATAAGTTCCTGTTAACCCCTTATCAGATGCATGGTTTTGCAAATATTTTCTTCCATTTTGTAGGTTCCCTTATCATTATGTTGATTGTTTATATTGCTCGGCAGAAACCATCTGATCCTGGGCTTTTCTTTTTTTAATTATTTATTAAATTTCCTTATTTTTATCGGTCTGTTCACATTTCCTGTTTCTTCATGATTCAGTCAAGGTAGGTTACACCATTTCTAGAAATTTACCAGTTTCCTCTAGGTTGTCCAATTTTTGGTATATAGCTGTTCATAGTTAAGTCTCCTATAATCTTTTTGTAATTTCAGTGGTTATCAGTTATAATGTCTTTCTCTTTCATTTATGTTATTTATTTGAATCCTTTCTCTTTCTTGGTTAGTAGCAAAAGGTTTGCCAATTCTGTTTATCTTTTCCAAAACAACTCAATTTTGTTTATCTTTTCTATTGTTTCTTTCATCTCTATTTCATTTGTTTCCACATTGATCTTTGTTATCTTCCTCCTTCTGCTAACTTTGGATTTAGTTTATATTTGTTCTTCTGGTTCCTTGAGGTATAATGTTATGTAGCTTAGAATTTTTTAATGTAGGTATTTATTGTTATAAACTTCCCTCTCAGCACTGCCTTGCTCCTTTCCATAAATTTTGTAACCTTTGTTTCAGGGTTTTGTTTGTTTGTTTTGTTTTTTTCAATTTCTTCTGATTACATCTTTGAACAATTGGTTGTTTAGTTTTCACACATTTGTGAGTTTTCTAGTTTTTCTTCTATTACTGACTTCTAATTTCATGCCATTGTAATTAAAAAAAATATTTGGTATGATTCAATCTTTTTATATTTATTAAGGCATGTGTTATGACCTGACGTCTGATTTATCTTGGAGAATGTTCTGTGGGCACTTGAGAAATATATGTATTCTGTTGCTGTTGGATGTAATGTTCTGTATATGTCTGTTAGATCCATTTAGTCTAAAGTATAGTTCAAGTTCAGTGTTTCCTTATTGATTTTCTGTCTGAATGATCTATCCATTGTTGAAAGTGGAGTATTAAAGTCCTCTGCTATTATATTGTTGTCCATTATTCTCTTCAGATCTTTTAGCATTTCTTGATATATTTTTCCCCAAGGTTGGGTACACATATATTTACAACAGTTATATCCTCTTAATTATCTACCCCCTTCAACAATATGTGATGTTCTTTGTCTCTTTAACATTTTTAAAATTTTAAATGTTTATATATTTTTGAGAGAGAGAGAGAGAGTGAGATCAAGAAAGAGGGTGCACAAGCAGGAGAGGGGCAGAGAGAGAGAGAGAGACATAGAATCTGAAGCAGGCTCTAGGCTCTGAGCTGTCAGCACAGAGCCCAACATGAGGCTTGAACCCACAAACCATGAGATTATAACTTGAGCCGAAGTTGGATGCTTTACCGACTGAGCCACCTAGGTGCCCCTCTTTAACATTTGTTTTTAATTCAAGCCTATTTTGTCTGATATAAGTATTGCTACTCCTGTCTTCTTTTGGTTTCCATTTGTTTGGAATACATTTTTACACTCCTACACTTTGATCTTATGTGTGTACTTAAAGGCAGAGTGAATGTCACACAGGTACAATATAGTTGGGTCCTGTTTTTTATCCTTTCAGTCACTCTAAGCCTTTTGATAAAGAAATTTAATCCATTTACTTTTAGGGTAATTATTGATAGGTAAGAACTTACTATTGCCATCTTGTTAATGTTTTCTGGCTATTTTGTAGTCTTTGTTCCTTTCTTCTCTTGCTGTCTTCCTTTCTGAAATGATCATTTTCCATTGATTCCTTTTTCTTTTTCTTATATGTACTTACTATAAGTTTTGGCTTGTGGTTACACTGAGGCTTACTTGAAATACCTACTGTTATAATAGTTTATTTTAAGCTAATAACAACTTTAATTGCATATAAAAGCTCTGCCCTTTTGCGCCTCCCCACACATTCTATGTTTTTGATGCCATATTTACATGTGACAAATTTTACACATTTTTAAAATATTGTGTATCCATTACTTCTGAGCTCGTGCAGAGCTGTTTCTTTTGGGAATGGAGGGTGGGATCTTCTACTTCATTATCTGGGTGACATCACTATTCCCTATCCTTTTGTTTTGTTTTGAAATCTTTCCCACTATTTGTAGGAATTTTGCTAACAGCTTATTTCTAAAGTATATAGTTCTAAACACTAATATATGTATTTCAATAACTTACATTTATGATAATATGTTAAATGAAAGGCAATTTGATATTTTCACTTCATATCATATTTGAGATTTATTTATGTTTGGATATATCGGTGTGCTTCATACAGATGAATAAATTGGAATTTGGCATTCTATTTCCATAACTAGGGACAGTCAGTCTGCTTCCACTTTTTTAAAACTTTTTCAGATAGTTATCCAATATTCCTGATGTCCCCTGTTCTCTTTAAAACCCAAATGAACCATTAAAAAAAGATTGAAATCTTGCCATTTGCAACAACAAGGGTGGACCTGGAGGGCAATTGTGCTAAGTGAAATAAATCAGACAGAGAAAGACAAATACTGTGTGATCTCTCTTACCCGTGGAGTTTACAAAACGAGACAAAACAAAAAACACCAAGTTCATACATACAGAAATAGGTTGGTGGATGCCAGAGGTGGGGTGAGGATGGTAAGGGGCAAAATGAATGAAAGGGGTCTAAGGTACAAACTTCCAGTTATGAAATAAATAAGTCTTGGGAATGTAAGGTAGAGAATGTGATTATTGTTTATAATACTTTATTGCATATTTAGAAGTTGCTAAGAGAATAAATCTTAAAAGTCCTCATCATAAGAAAAAAAATCTTACTGTGTGGTGATGGATGTTAACCAGACTTAATGTGGTCATCATCATGCAGTGATGAATACAAATACTGAATCATTCTCTTCTTCATCTGAAACTAATACAAAGTTGTAAGTCAACTATACATTCTTCGTTTTTAATTAAATAAAATCACACAGAAAATAAAAATTAATGTGGAGATGAGAAAATGAGAGAAAACATTTTGATGTTCAGATATGACTAGACAGTCCTGCAATTATGCGAAAACAGTGATGCAACTCCAATGGGGAAATTTCAAAGGATATAAACTGGCAGTTTACAGATAAAGAAACAAAACTAAAAAAACATGAGAATAGATGCTCAGAATCAATAAAAAACAGAAAATTGCAACTTAAAACTAGAATGAAAATCCATTTTCCCCTATTGTACTAATAAAATTTAGAATGTTGGATAATGTCAGTATTATTGGAGATATAAGATCCTTCATTTACTAGGTGGGATTGGAGACTAGAGTAGCCATTCTGGTGAAGAATCCTGCACAATTTAGACAAATTAGGCATGGACACACCCTTTGACATGGCAATTCTGTTCTTGGGTATAGAGTCCAAATAAATTCTTACATAAGTCCATAAAGGGACACATACAAAAAGTTTATTCATGGTTTTATTTATGGTGATGGTGCAGACAATGGAGATTTGAGGCAATTCAGGGACCAGAAAGGTAAAGCATGGTAGATACCCACCATGGAGTGCTATGCACCAGTTAAGAGCAAAAGTTAGGTACATACATAGCATAACACATCATTCTTAGAAATACAAAGCTTCAAACAATGTTAGGAACAGAATTGTTCTAACATATGCTTCTTGAGAACATTAAAAAAATTAATACTAAACAGGATTCCCTATAGAGTGAAAGTGGGTCATGTTGTGGGGATAAGGAGAATAAATATACAGCTACTCTTCTAGACTCTATTCTCCCTCTGCTTATTACAGTTTTTCAGCTTCTCCTCTGTACTCTGGCATCCAGGACTGTATATAATTTCCAGACATGGTTTTGCCAGAGGTAACCTTGTCTGTACACTTCACATTTATTGAGGCAAACATTCTTACTCTTTTTCTTACTGTTTACTCAATTTCTTTTATGGATTTGCTTTTATGATTATTTTATATATCTCAACATCTTTAATGCAAATTACTTCTTTGCTTCTATCTGTTTTCCACACTTTCATTCTTCTATTCCTATATCAAACACTGTTCTAGGTTCTTTGGCTTTAAGAAACGACCATGGTACAATCTCAGCCCTGAACATATTGCAAAAGGTATTTCTACTGCAGGAATGTAAGAATCAGGTCCACCTGGCTTTAATTGCCTAATCTAATTTCTGATGTTTACTAAGGAGATACAGCAGTATCATTTCTCAGCCCCACTGCTATTTTTAGTCAGCTATTACTCTTTTTGAAATTTCTGTGAAATCAATAGGCCTCTCTGAAGGGCCATTCTTCTTAATATGAAAACAAATGTATCTCTACTCCTCTTAAAAATGTTAAGATTTATCTCTAGAAAGTTATTTGCCAATATCATTTTAATGTGCTAGAGAAGTCTTCTAAATTAGAAACTATTGGATTTTTTGCTCCATGCATTTTATTAGTTAAGGAGAGTGATTCCATAAAAGCCTTGGGTGGGGGGAATAGAGGACGAGTCATAATTTTGCGACTTGCTTAAGTCAGGTCCAGAATCATAAATGCAGGGGTAGGAAGGTACTTTAGAGAGAATTCCCAGACAAGTTCAATGGATATGGTAAATAAGGCCATTCAGCCACTTTTTTTTTTTCATTATTAAGCATAGTTTGCACATATTTTACTCCAAAAGCCAGTTGTGTGCACATGTACAGGCAAGCATAAGCAGAATCTTCTTTTGCATGTAACTGTCTGAATATGAGTAAACATATTTGGACTGCCTTGGTTTCCCATCCAACTTCCTTCAGTGTATCTACACTGGATCCCAACTTTATCTCCTTCACTCTAATCTCCAAGGGAGCAGTGCTTCTCTTTATATTAAAGGTGAATTTGAAACACCCATTCTTGAATGCGAACCTATCTTGATACTATGGAGTCCTTGTTCCACCTGTCATCTCCTTCCTTTCGTTTACCTCCAGGTCCTTTCTCTGTTGGTTTGTTTCCTTTGGCTATACTAATCCTCCAGATTTTTCCTTTCTCGGCCAAAAAATTCATAACCCTTTCTGAACCTGCGTGCTTCTCCCCGTATAACCAGCATCTTCTCTCTCTTTGTCTTACCAGCCTTGCTTACATTTTGTATTTTGAATAATTTTTTCTCTCACCGTTCAATAGGCTTCTGGTAGCTTCTACCAAAACTACTTCATTGAAACAAAGAGCTTTCATTATTTTGAAAAAGGCATCTGAAAAAAATTTTGAAATAATTTCACTATTTTCAAAAGGCATCATTGTTCATACTAGACATTACTGATGGATTTTTCTCTCCTAAAACTGATGCCTCCATTGAGTTAGTAACATCCCTTCTTTCATATTTTGTTTCTTAACTTTTCCCTCTAAGCTTCTGTCACTAAATTTTCTTCCTCTCTCTGCCCTTAGTATCCTTCAAATGTCTTTTCCATTTTCTACGCTCTTCTCACTTCTCTTCCATTACATAGTAATAATTAGGTCTATGTATAAATGACTTATGAATCTACTACCTTAGTCTTAACATTCCCCCAAGCTCTACATACATATACCTTACCTGCCTTTTGGATATATCTACCTGAATACCCCCCCAAAGACATATCCATATCAGAATGTTCAAATTATCAATATACTCCTTATCCTTCCTTAAAAACCCATTTCCACCATAGTCCCTTTATGAATTATTGATACTACCTAGTACTCCAAACTCAAAGCCTGGAAATTATCCTTTACTATTTACTCTTTTAGCTCCTTATCTCCATTTCAAAACATTTACTCAATTTTGTCAGTTTCACTTTCCCAATTTCTCTTTAATATACTTAATCCTGTCCATTTTCATTGCCAGGATCTTAGTTTACAGTTTCTTATTCCTCCAGCAATGCATCTGTATCTCAACACCATTTGTTTTAATATAGTGCGATTTTGTGGGTTTGTGCCTTTTTGCCTTACCTTGACTCTGTTGAGCTATCAGTTGGAAGTGAGTTCCTTCACTGTCCCTGGAAAAGCGCCTCCCAGGTCATTTTCTTTCATAACTCAAATATGAGTAAGACCGTATCATGTTCATTGCCGGAATCTTCTCCTTTTTTATTATGTATCTAACAAATAATAAATTTAAAATGCTTTTTAAAGTATTTTGTGTTTACACACAGTTTAAAGTATCTTTGTGTTACACAAAGACCTATAGCATATAAAGATTATATGTGATTTCTAGATTTAAAAAATTATATTCAGACATGCTAAATTCACAATTCTAATCACCTCTGCATTTCTGTTTGGATAATTTACTTGTATTCAGCTTGTGATGTTCTTTTTTTAGGTAAAATAAAAGAATGGTTTGGAATCTTAATTGCTTTCTACTCCTGAGCAGTCTCCCTCCTCATGTTTCTGGGTACATTGCTTCTACAAAGGGTGTAACAAAAGGGTGGGAAGATCGCTGCCATCCTTTCCAGCAGACAAACCTTCTCCTGGCTTCTGAAATGTATGTTGGAAACAATGAACTGTTGCTCTGACACACACCATCCCATATTATCATTTAGTCATGGCAGGAAGAAACTGTAAAAAGAGCTAATTACAATTGTGAGGCCACATTCTGCAGACAATTAGCACATCACGGGGGTGTATATTTTACATCAAATACCAGATGGGGTAATGTGAGAAGCCTTGCAGTTTGAAGAAATGGCAAAAGTCTAAAGAGTGAGAAACTGTCACTTGAAATGGCTTTTCTTTAGAAGAAAATTTGGAGGAAAAAAAAGGAAATGTGAGTATGAGCAAGCAAAATCTCATGAGATCTCTGGGCAGGTAATCTTAACACACAGGAAGAAAAGAAGATCCCTGGTTTATTCCTACCTAGGTATAGCACACTTCCTTTTATTGAGGGTTCAGCTATAAAAGAATAACATGAATTGACGATTATATACATTATATGGAACACTCTTTTTTTTTTTTTTTCTTCTCATGATCCTCACAGCAAAGCTATAGACAGTGCAGATGTTAATCATCCCTGTAATGGAAGGGAGAAATGGGGCCTCAGAGAGATGGAGTGCCTCAGTCAAAGTCAAGCAGCTTGTAAGTGATACAACTACAACTTGATTTCAGACCTTCTGACTCCAAATTCCATGTCTCTGTGCCTTCTACTGAGTGTCAGTGCCCAAGTAACAGTTCTGCTCCAGGTTTCACACTCTCAGAGGAAATTTAACCTCATAAATATTTCTCACTCCAAGGAGTATCAAAGGTCAGCTTACTCAGTGTGTTCTGCTGATGCAACCTGTCAGCATATTGCCTCAATGCTTCCAAATCTGAGGAAGCTTGACCAGAAATAAGTAACATCCTCAACAAGGCTTAGCCAGAGATGGCTCCTCTGGAACGCTAAAGATGCTGATGCGGCCAGTTACGGAAGCATCTCTCACTCCTTTAAAATGATGTCCTCGCTTATTATTATTAAGATAAATCTACATAATGTGTTTTAAATGGTTCATGTCTCATTGGCAGAAGCAGAGAATTTACATGCTGTTCTAAAAAAGTTCACAGTAATCATTTCTTTTTAAATAAGCTGCTTACTTAGTGTCTGAGTTTTGGTTGAATGACATTGTGTATGAACCCATATTGAATTTGATCCTTCTTTTAGGTGCTTCATTTCTTTGATGTCCAGATGTTTCACGTTTAGTCAGTGGCTGATATTACTCTGTTTTTACTAGTGTACACAGCCCTGAAAGGCAAGGCAGGACGCTCCCACATCATGATGGGCTTTCTGTAGTATTGAGCGTACACACTTTTTTTTTTTAATATTTATTCATTTTTTGAGAGAGAGAGAGAGAGTGCAAGTGAGGGATGGGCAGAGAGAGAGGGAGACACAGAATCCAAAGCAAGCTCCAGGCTCTGAGCTGTCAGCACAGAGCCTGACATGGGGCTCGAACCCACCAGCCGTGAGATCATGACCTGAGCCGAAGTCAGACACTTAAATCGACTGAGCCACCCAGGTGCCCCTAAACTTCCACACGTTTGCAACCCACTGACTATTCCAGTTTCTCTGGCTAAGATTCTCTTTCCCCATTTCAAATGCTCCTCTGCTTATAAAATTCACTAAAGTTGCTGCTTTTCTCTTGAATCCCTCCCCTGTTGCCCGTGCCGTGTGTCACCATGTTCTGCTCTGCACTCCCATACTATGCGTATTCTACGTGCAAGAGACTACGTTTACCACTACTTGTTTCTGCACTTTTCCTCTACTATGCTAATTGAATTATATCTGTGCCTTCAATAGTAATCAGCCCAGAGGCATGCAAATTGCTGATCCCCAATAAGTGCCCATCGTATAAATGAAAATGAGAAGTGATGTTATGCTTCTAGAAGGTATGACTACTGTCTTGAATCTCAACAAACTTGAATGATTTCTCTCTGTTTTCAGTGATGAGATTTAGGAGGAATTGAGAATTACTTTCTCACAAGTAAGGGTGTTATTTTCCACTCATTAATTCCTATGATGCGCACATCCATTAAGGAGGACTGCACATGCAGAAAGGCAGAAGTATGTGACACATATCCTGCCACTCTTCTTAGCTGCACTCTATGGCACTGACCAGCCAAGAAACTACTTAGTGTAACTCCAGCACATCACATGGACTTGCAACTTTGTGATTTTTGGATGCTGGTAACTCTGGATGAAAGCTCCTGTCCCCTCCTCTCCAATGATTTTTCTATTCTAAGACTTAGTTTGTTTGTCACGTTCTATGCAAAGTCTTTCCTGATTCCTGAGAATTAAAGAATTATATTATTTGTAGTGATGTCAAAGCACTCTGGAAGTACTTTTATTATGAAATTGTTATAATGGTTATGCTTTTTGGGTTGCATGCCTGCATCTTCCCTTAGATTGTGAGTTCCTCTAAGAGAGATACCATGTATTATTCCTCCCTATGATGCCAGGCTCTTCCATAGCACCTGACACAAAGTTAATACTCAGTAACTGCTTAATGAATTGATGATTTTATTTATTTGTTTGTTTGTTTGTTAGTTTAGAGAGAAAGAGAGGGAGAGAGCATGCACACACATGAGCAAGAGAGGAACAGAGAGAGAGGGAGAGAGAGAAAATCTCTGCCAGGCTCTGTGCTATCACTGAGGAGTCTCACAAAAGGCTGGAAGTCATGAACAATGAGATCATGGCCTGAGCCGAAATGAAGAGTCAGATGCTTAACCGATTGAGCCACCCAGGTGCCCCGGGGTTGATGATTTTCAGTAACAGAAAATATATATCATTTCTATAGGCAAAGTACTTCATTAGGCACCAGTATAGAGTAAACAATGACTCAAACAAGGCCAAGTGCTATAAAAGCTTCCATTAGAAGACAAGAGATATGAGGATGAAAAAAATAATTGGGGTAGGAATGTAAGTTGTACCTCAAAATATTAGAGAGAAATTCCATGGACAGAGAAGGAATGGGGAGAGGGGTAGAAGAGACAAGGCCATTCAAGGCCAAGGGAACAGCAGGTTTTCTTTGGAAGCTTTCCTGAATTGACTTAAAGGTAAACTCCATTAAATGTAAATAAAGCTGCATGACTTTAAAGGAAACAATACACAATAATTAAAGTAGATTAAAATTGGAGGCAACCTTCTGTGAGCTCAAATGTTTTTGGTGTAGTTTGAAATTAACTTAACGTACAAAAATTCAGACAAGTTTGTGAAAGAAAGCAGAATAGCATTCAGATGATGTGCCTTAGCCTCTCTTATTTACAACAGCAAAGTAGCTGACATAAGTCACCCTGTGTGAATTTGTTTTATTAATTATACTCATAATTCAGAGTCATCATTAGAGCTTAAATAGACTAGCTACACTGGGAGTTATGATGCATGCTTGACCTACGTTCTAAACTCCAGGGCAGACACCTCTGAGAAGGGTGGAATGGAATCTCTCCTGTCTCTGCTGTTTACGCTGAATTGAGATCCTTCCGAATGGGAGGATAAGCATCTCTCTGGTTTCCTGGAGAAGCCCAAGTCCATGTCCTGCCCAGAAAGCCTCATATGATGTACACCAGGCTGTGCTGCACAAAAGTACGTTTCCGGTGGGTGCCTAGGAAACATTAGTCGGCTTCCTGTGTCAACTCCAGAATGCCACATCAAGTTCATTAATGAAAATTGCATTTAAAAGACTCACAGAGACTGGCAAGGTGACTTCTAACTTTTGCTAGAATACAGTTATTCAGAGATTTCCAGTCATCAAAAGACAAAGGAGCTGTTGAGAAAATAATGGTGGTATGTGGTGGGGAGGATGGGAAGGTCTTTGGTTACTAGCACATGAATGTATCAAAAGCAATCTGTACACTGTTTGGTCTTGGCCCGGTGAAGAAACCACAGGGAAGGTACTGGAAAATGCAGAAGGCACAAACTTTAAAACATTCTGCATATGGAGAATAGGTTAGGTAGAAGAGTAAGGAACAGTAACTGAAGTGAAGGGTGAGGCTAGCAAAGACAGACATTGGAGGAAGGCAGTGGCAACGGTTAGCAGAGGGGCAGTATTTGAAGTCTGTTCCCCTGGGAGTCATTCCAGAAGCCAGTTTCTTTTTTTTTTAATGTTTTATTTATTTCTAGGAGAGAGAGAGAGCATGAGCAGGGGAGGGTCAGAGAGAGAGGGAGTCACAGACTGAAACAGGCTCCAGGCTCTGAGCTGGCTGTCAGCACAGCCCGACACGGGGCTTGAACCCACGAACCGCGAGATCATGACCTAAGGAAAGTTGGACACTCAACCGACTAAGCCACCCAGGCGCCCCTCCAGAAGCCAGTTTCAACCACCATGTTCAAGTACGCTTGGGATGTACCAAAATTTATTACCAACAAAATATACTTATTAAATGATTTATTTTGTAAATAAACAGATAGAAGATTATTCTTTTTTTCCTGCACTGCCATTTATTTTTTAATAGTTTATTGTCAAGTTAGTTTCCATATAACACCCAGTGCTCATCCCCACAAGTGCCCTCCTCCATGCCCATCACCCCCCTTCCCCTCCCCCCCACCCCCATCAGCTCTCAGTTTGTTCTTGGCATTCAAGAGTCTCTCATGGTTTGTCTCCCTCCTTCCCCCCCGACTATTTTTTCCCTTCTTCTCCCCTAAGATCCTCTGTTAAGTTCCTCCTAATCCTCCTATACATAAAAACATATGGTAGCTGCCCTTCTCTGCCTGACTTACTTCGCTCAGCATAACACCCTCAAGTTCCATCCATGTTGCTACAAATGGCCAGATTTCATTCTTTGATATAAGATTATTCTTAACATCACACTCAAAAATGTGCCTTCCAATAGGGTTTTTAAATGTAGAAGAAGTGGTAAACTTGTGTCTGGGATACTGCTTTTATCTTAATCAATAATTCTCAAAGTGAGATCTAAAGACCAATGGCTTCACCATCACCAGAGAACTTGTTAAAAGTGCTAAGTCTCAGGCAGACTGAATGAATCAGAAACTTTAAGGGTGAGGAGCAGCAATCTATGTTCTAACAAACCCTCCAGGTGATCAGATGCCACACTAAAATGTTTGAGACCCACTGACTTTTCTGTAATCTGTAGTGAGTGCCTAATGTGGAAACACTGTTAATATTGGCATACTTACAAAGTGGGCTTATAAATTCATACCAAAAATTTAAACATGCAACACTATTAGTTCTGTTTCTCTAAAAGGTTGACTTGTGCTTCTTAAAACTCTGGATAAAACCATATAGAGACCATTTTCTTTTTGTGTAAATGATGGAAGGACCCTTGTTCTTTAATGTGCTAGAGTGAGACAACTTGCCACTGGTAAGCCTAATGGCGTTAGAGGCCCAGACTTTATGGGTCAACTTCTTAATGAACTCCAGATATCCAGCCTTGGATGTGCAGAAAAACACATGACTAAGAAAAAAGAGCTATGCTTTTTTTAATGTAAAATTTCTAATTAAATTTTTTTTTTTTTAATAAAAACTTCTGGTAAAAAAAAGTCTCGGGCAAAACTGAGACTTACTTCAATTATAAAATCAATTTTTCCCCTATCCAAGCAACCACATAAAGCCAGAGTCTAATGTTGACAACTGAAAAATACTATGGCCTAAAAAGTTGAGCATGCAAGCATAACTCTGTGTTTGTGTAAGCAGTAACACACGATAGCAAACACACTTAAAATGCCATAAAGGTTTCCTGTGGGTATTCTGTGCTAAATGAAGTCAGAGGCTAAATGAATCTAGTTCCCAAGAGTCCCATCTAAGTGGAAAATCTGCACTGTATCACTGTGGTTAGAAAATGGTTATTTTTAAGTTTGCCTATTGAAATTCTCCTGACTGTGTGCATGCAGATCCCATTAAAGTTCATTGACGTTGCTCATACAATCAGTGAGAGACATGCAACCCCCTAATGTTTTCTCTAATGAACTCTGACTCAGCAGGTTGGGACTAATAATTACACAGCACAGAATCTGTATTAGATTGCTTTCCCAGTTTATGACTAGCTGGTAACTGTGCAACACAGTTTACACCTTCTGTTTGAAGATGAGGGCAGAGATAATTTTGCAGCCTGAAATTTAAACACAGAGCTAAATACCTAGCTTATTTATGGTCAAAGAATATGAATAGATATGGACAAAAGAAAAAGAAATAGTAAGTCGATATTTAAAGTGAAATGAAATAAAACGTTTAAAATAGTAATAGTTTCCTTTTAATAACAGAAAAAAATGTGATAAAATCAAACACAGTCAAGGCTATAGGGATTCTAGGGATACCATCATATTTTCGTTCTTTTTTTTTTTTTTCATGGATAAATATAATAGGGGGTGCCTGGGTGGCTCAGCAGGTTAAGCATCCAACTTTGGCTCAGTTTGTGAGTTCGTGAGTTCGAGCCCCGCGTCGGGCTCTGTGCTGACATCTCAGAGCCTGGAGCCTGCTTCAGATTCTGTCTCTCTCTCTCTCTCTCTCTCTCTCTTTCTCTCTTTCTCTCTCTCTCCCCCCTCCCCCACTCACACTCTGTCTCTCTCAAAAATAAATAAACATTAAAAAAATACAAAGAAACATGGCTTTCTTGTGGAGAATATTCTGACAATATTATAATGAAAACTGAAAAGTTTTGTTTTATATCTTCCATCTAGAAATTCACTATCAGTATTTTAAATAAATAATTAAAAATTAAATGGATAAAGAAATTAAATGCATAAATATGCATTATTGTGGCAGCCAGATCACTTTCTCTTCTATACTTCCAGTGAAGTGTAATAGAGAAAATTAGAAAAATGAGAAATATGATATTCAATTAATATTTCATAAACTAAATATACATAGAAAATCAGCTTTTCTATTAAGACATCTAAAATTACAAGCAACTGAAACATTTCCTTTATTTCCCATTCTATTGACAATATTGTATAAGATTAACAGCTACCTTGACTTCCAGTACAAATAAGGATTGTCTGTGTTGAAAGTTCTATAAATGAAATAATACACTCTCTTAAACCTGGCTTATTTTGCTCCACATTTTGTTTAAGAGAATCATCTATGTTTTGGGGCACATGGGTGGCTCAGTCAGTTAAGTATCCAACTTCGGCTCAGGTCATGATCTTGCAGTTCGTGGGTTTGAGCCCCGCATCAGACTCTGTGCTGACAGCCAGCTCAGAGCCTGGAGCATGTTTCAGATTCTGTATCTCCCCCTCTCTCTGACCCTCCCCTGCTCTCTCTCTCTGTCTCTCTCTCTGTCTCTCTTTCTTTCTCTCTGTCTCTGTCTCTCTCTCAGAAATAAATAAAACATTAAACAAACTAAAAAGAAAAAGAGAATCATCTATGTTTTTGTATCTAATTGAGATTTGCCATTTTCATGGCTGTATAGTATTCCATTAAATGAACAGACAACAATGTTAATGGACATACCAATAAAATAGACTGTTACAAGTATTCATGTACATTTAAAAAATAAACGTAAGTATTTATGTAGGATAAATACCTAGGTTTTGAATTCCTGGATTATAAGATATCAGATAGTTTTCCAAAGTGTTTATACAGGCTTAAACTTCAAACCAACCAACAAAGTGCAAGATTTCCAGTTGTTCATAACCTGGCTAAAATTTACTATTATTATTTAAAAGCTTAATCCATGCTGGCAAGTTATGTAGTGGTAATATATTTTGGCTTTAATCTGCATTTCTTTTAAGGCTTAAATATTTAGCATCTTTCCATTTGGCTATCTTATTTTATAAAATGCTTTTCAAGTCTTTCTTTGTTCATTTCCTTACTGAAAATGGTTTTCTGCCATTTTACCATTGTTTTGTTTTATATATTCTAAACGTGAACCTTTGTCACAAATATATACATTGCAAATATTTATCTCCTGCCTATGTCTGCCTTCTCACTCTCTCAAAACTATCTTTTAAAGAACAGATGTTCTTAATTTTAATTTGTTTAATTCATTTATTTTTTTGCCTACCTTTTTGTGTCAGTTTATCTTAGTTTATCAATAAATTATCCTTTGTGTTTTTCTAAAAGCTTTATTTTTATATTATGTCTTTAATTTGTCTGTCATATGTTAATACTTGAGTATGTCATGAAGTATTGAATTATTCCAGTGCTGTTTACTGATAAAACTTACCTTTTCCCCAGTACACTGCATTATCACCTTTGCAATTAACTAGATGACCTTATTTGTATGGTTTGGACACTATCTTTCATCAATTTATCCATTCTTGTACCAATACAATACTATTATTATAGCTTTGTAATAACTATTGATATCTATTAATGCAAACCTTCTAAATTTGGTTTTCTTCAAAATTATCTTGTAATTCTTTGCTGCTTGTGTTTCCATATAAATTTAAAATCAGCTGTTAATCACCCCCAACTAAAATTAATTTTGGGGATTTAGGGTTCCTTATTGACATTACATTTTTGATCCATACATCAGTTGGTGGGAAACTGACATTTTTATACACTGTGTCATCTAGGAGTTTCTTTACATTTGTGATTAATTGATTTATATATTTGGGTGTTTTCACATTTGGAGCATAAATATTTACAATTGTTAGGTCTTTTTCATGGATAGACCCCTAAATTATGATACAATGTACTTCTTGATCTCTTGTTACAGTCTTTATTTTAGAGTCTAGATTGTCTGATATAAGTATGGCTACTCCAAATTTCTTTTGGCAACCATTAGTATGATAGATGTTTCTCCATCCCCTGACCTGCAATCTGAAGGTGTCTTTGGGTCTAAAATAGGTCTCTTGTAAACAGCATACAGATGGATCTTGTTTGCTTATCCATTCTGTTACCCCATGTCTTTTGATTAGAGCATTTAGTCCATTGACATTTAGAGTGAGTACTGGAAGTTATGAATTTATTGCCATTATGTTTCCTGTAAAGATGGAGTTTCTGGTGGTGTTCTCTGTCCTTTCTAGTCTGTTGCTTTTGGTTTTTTTTTTTTTTCCTTCTTTTCTTCCCTCAGAGAATCCCCCTTAAAATTTCTTGCAGGGTTGGTTTAGTGGTCATGAACTCCTTTAGTTTTTCTTTCTCTGGGAAACTATCTCTCTTTTTATTTTGAATGACAGCTTTGCATGATAAAGAATTCTTGGCAGCATATTTTTCCAATTCAACATTTTGAATATATCTTGCAACTCCTTTCTGGCCTGCCAAGTTCCTGCTGCAAACCTGACCTGTCTTCCCTTGTAGGTTAAGGACCTTTTTTTATTCCCTGTGCCACTTTCATGATTCTTTCCTTGCCTGAGTATTTTGTGAATTTGACTATGATATGCCTTGTTGATGGTCGGTTTATGTTGACTCTAATGAGAGTCCTCTGTGCTTCCTGGATTTTGATGTCTGTGTTTTTCCCTAGGTTAGGAAAGTTTTCTGCTATGATTTGCTCATGTAGCCCTTCTACCCCTTTTTCTCTCTTTTTATCTTCTAGGATCCCAATGATTCTAATGTTGTTTCTTTTTAATGACTTACTGATTTCTCTAATTTGTAAATCATGCTCTTTGGACCTAGTCTCCCTCTTTTTTTTTTTTTTTTTTTTTCTGCTTGATTTTTTTTTTTTTTTTTTTTTTTTATATCACTGATTTGCTGGTCTGCCTTATCCATCCTTGCCGCCGTGGCATCCATTTGAGATTACTGCTCAGTGATGGCAATAATTTCATCCCGACTNTTTCTCTAATTTGTAAATCATGCTCTTTGGACCTTGTCTCCCTCTTTTTTTTTTTTTTTTTTTTTCTGCTTGATTATTCTTCATAACTTTGTCATCTATATCACTGATTTGCTGGTCTGCCTTATCCATCCTTGCCGCCGTGGCATCCATTTGAGATTACTGCTCAGTGATGGCAATAATTTCATCCCGACTAGCTTTTGCTTCTTTTATCTCTGCAGAAAGGGATTCTAATCTGTTTTCAACCCCAGCTAATATTCTTATTATCATGATTCTAAATTCTGGTTCAGACATCTTGCTTGTATCTATATTGATTAAGTTCCTGGCTGTCATTTCTTCCTATTCTTTCTTTTGGGATGAATTCCTTCGTTTTGTCATTTTGAAGGAAGTAAAGGAATTAAGGTAAAAAACAAATTAAAAGATTAAAAACAACACAAAAAAAAATCAAATAAAGAATGCTAGATCCTAGCTAGATCCTATCTAGATGCTAAGTGTGTTTTGGTCTGGTTGTTGAAAGGGAAAAAAGGGTTGTTAGAGAAAAAAGGGAAAGGTAAGTTAGAAAAAAAAAAAAAGAAGAAAAAAAGGAAAATGTTTGGAAACTTGAAAAAATGAGCACAATGAAATAGAATAAAGTGAATGGATGGAAGTAAAATAGAATTTGAAAATTTACAAAAAATTAAAAACATAGCAGAAAAAATTAAAGAAAGATATTTTAATAAGAATGGAAAGTAAAAAATTTTTTCTTTCTATATTCAAGAATAAGAAAAGAAAATAAATTGAATGGATAGACTGGCAAACAGATTGAAATACGATTGAAATTACATTGGCTTCCCCTAGAAATCAAACTATGAAACATTTTATAGTCTGTAAGCTAAGCAGGCAGAAAGACTTGTGTTATTCCTGAAGAGAACCGCCCAGTTGGGCGGGACTTAGTGTAACTGTTCTGTTCTCCATTAGATGGTGCTACTTAGCTTGCTGGGGTGGATTGTTGTGGAGCATGTAGGTGTGTATATGCATGCGTAGGAGGGGTGAAAATGGTGTCACCCAGCTATCCAGTCTCTGATATTGGAACTCTGTTCTCCCTGACCAGCAATCATACACTCCCTGCTAAGAGTGTATGACCAAGACTTCAGGTTGCCAGGCGGCACCTCCCTCCTGAGTTTTATCTGATGTGCATCTGTGTTTCCCAACCCCTCACTTCTGAGGGACTATGCCTTTGACCTGCTCAGACCTTCTGGGGGAGGGTCTCACCGAATAATAGCCAGGTGCTAGCCGCACCCAGGAACGTTCGTGGGACCGTGCTGCTGCGGATGCTCAGCGACTGTGGCTGGGTGTCAGCCCACCCCAGAAAAAGTTCATGAAATCATGTAGCAGTAGCATTTCAAGGATTATGGTAAATCACAGTACACATCTGGCACCAGGCTTCCCTCTTAATGTCCTTGTTCCAGCACCAGTGACTGTGGTTGTTCTCTGAGGTCTGCTGGGACCAGGTGGTCACACAGCATCTACCAAATGTCCTCCCAACAGGCTCTCCCTGTGTGGCCCAAGGATCCCAAGGACCTCACTCTGTGCTCCTGGGGATTCGCCTTCCCACCAGAGCACTGGCAGGTATCCAGCTGTGGAGTTTTAGATTCTGCACTACCCTACTGTTTATAGAGTCTTAATGGAATTTAAGCCCTTTCCTTTCATCGTTCTCCTTTTTTTTTTTTTTAAGTTAGTCCCTTGCATACTCTCTCTTTTCTCTCCAGTTGCTTTCAGGCGAGGGGATGGGGTGGAGGATGCTTTCCCGTAGTCTCCCCCCATCTCTGTCCTTTCTCTGCAAGCAAAAACAGCTCCCTGCCCTCCGCGGCTTCTTATCCTGACTTCACTTCTCCATGTCACGTACCTGCTGAGTTCTATCTATGCTTCATTATGTGCAGATTGTTGTGTTAATCCTCAAATCAGTTTTCTAGGTGTTCAGGATGGTTTAGTGTTGATCTAGCTGTATTTCAAGGATGAGAGATGGAAAAAAAAACTTCCATGCTGTTCCACCATCTTGACCCCTTCTCAATGACGAAAACATTTTCAAAACTACTTCTATTTGCACATTAAAATAAAAACTTTGTAGATACGTGTTATAATAGACATTTGTGTATTTTTTGGACTGAAAGGCTTCTTTTTGTTTGTTTGTTCGGCAAATTCTTAAGCTTCAGAGCCTTGCATCTTCAAGGTAGAAGCCAGGAAACTCAGACTCTCTCGTAGCTAGGACTATATTGTCTATACATTTTGTCATCTAATTCATGGATGTGGCATTTCCTTATATTTCTTAATTTTTCCCCTACAATATTTTGTAGTAGCATATCTTTTGTTAGGTGTAGTCCTAAGTATTTTTTATGTTATTGTAAATAGTATCCTTTTTAAAGTTTAAAAAAAATGTTGTCACTCTATTTCAACACAATTAACTTCATGTCCAACAAACTTACTACACTTATTTATCAGTTATAATACTTCGATTTTTGAATTTTAGACATCTGTAATTCAAAATAATGCCCTCTGAAAATAATGACAACTGCTTTCTCTTTTTCTATGTTTATGCCTCTTATTTTCTTTTCTAGTAATCACTGGATCTCCAGTAAGGTATTGAAAAATAGTGTTTATAGTAGCCATTATTGTCTTATGAAAAAAGCTTTTAATAACTCATCGTTAATATAATACCTGCTATAGATATTTTAAAAATTCTGATTATCAAGGGCATACAATTTCCATTTATTTTTATTTGCTGAAATGGTTTATCATGATTATGTAAAGTTAACTTGCACTAATACAGAACTTTGGAGAATGCAGTATATAGTGTGACCTCTCTTTTGGTAGGTTTCCAGATGTATAAAAAGCAAGAAGAAGTAAGATGAACAACATGTATGAACTTTGACATTATAAAGGTAAGACTTTTTCTTACACTCTGTCATCAATATCTTAACACTTTAGAGAATAATTAATAGCTAAATTGTGCCAAAGTGTTGTTTTATTTATAATTTCTAATTCTTATTGGTAGAGTTTGTTTTTTTTCAAATGTGTTTTAGTCTTATCATTATTGAAACAAGAATCATTATTGACTGTGTTTTCCACCGAATGCAATGGAAAAATTATTTCCCCTGTAAGTATGATAGATCTACATAAAAAAAAAAAAAAAAAAAAAAGCAAAGGAAAATGTTTCCATACAAGACATTCACTCTGACTTTTTGGAATCATGGAAACAAACCTTTTGCATTTACAGGCAATTAAAAAACTTATTTAAATAAACCATTTTTGTGTCACAAATGTCAACTAAATTAATTATTGCCATGAGACTTAGGATTTTTTTTCTAAAGCATTTCAAAACTTAGGGTCCACCGGCTTATAAACTTGTTATATTGGTTCCTACTTGTGTACTTTATAATCTATCATTCAGGGAAAATGGCTTGAATTTCAATGAAATTCTAATTTTCTGTGAGCTTACTCTGATGATTTTCAAAATTACCCTGGCCTCATGCCAGCTAAAAAAAAATGCTTGTTAAGTGACAGACTTTCCTACTTAGCAACACTAAAAGAAAAAAGAATCATTTGTTGATAGATTTTAGATCAGGATGAGACTGGTTCTTTACCTTGTCTGTATTCTTTTATATTTTCTAATATTACAGATGATGTAACAAGGTACCAGAGAGATAAACTAACCTCTGCAAGGTGAAAAAAGATGTAATAACCTTTATTTTAACTTATTGAACTGTTAGGATTGATATTTGTTTCCAAAATCCCATACTATGGTAAGGTGGGGACAACTTTTTGGTGCTAAGTTGCCATTCCTGAGAAACCTGATGTTTCAAGATAAATGACAGTGTGGATGTTTACTGTAATCCTGCTCTCAAGACATGAGCTGTAGCTATTGATTCTGTTGTGGCAAGCACACGTATATGTATGCACATATATACATAAAACTAATGAAAATCATATAGCAGAGAGGGAAAGTGGGAAAGAAGGAACTGTGGAAAGAAATGATAGAGTTGAAAAATATTGAAATCAGTTATGCTATCTAAGCATCTAGGCCTTATTTCTATTCTGTTTTAATTCAGTGACATAATTTAAAATGTATCTTCCTACTTTATCTTCTCTTAATTGGCTTTTACAAAATACTTCCACATCTCTGTGCTAACCAAAGAATATTCACTCTGTAACAGCCTGTCTTTGCTCATGTAGATTTAAAAGATGTACTGTCTTAACTTATTTGGAAAAAGAGAGAGAGAGAATCTTAAAATTTTAATTATTCAGGATAAAAGCAATGGGTTTTGTGGAGAAGAAGGAGATTTGATGGGCTATAAGATAATCAGCAGATCAAACAGTAATGAGTATTTGAATATTTTATTGCATATTACAAAAAGAACATTTCAGTCGGAATCTTTCTGTTATTTCTTCACATCAAAGAGGATCAGTGGTTGATTTAAGACTGAGTGTTTTCCAAAGCAAGGTCCACATTATGAAACAGGAGCTTGTGTTATATGACACTGATGACATTGTGTAATATGACACTGATTGCCGAAATATTCCCAAACAAGTCTCCCCAAATTATTCTTATATGTTTTTTTCCATTCTGCCCTTGCTTACCTGATTATTTGAGTTATTCTAATTGGAGCATTGATTCTATCCTCTAATGGAAGTCATTTTTATATGCTCATGGTCAAGTACCAGAAGATGAAAACATGTCAGTAGAACCAACCCTATGAAGTCTAAATTTAGAAATGTGTCACAAAGACTCTCAACTTTACTTCTGTCTCCAGATGTTTAGGCAAATATGACGGACATTTAGTATACCTGGGGTGTTACTTTTAACTAACTTTCAAAGGGTCAAAAGATAATCAAAAGTGATGACAATATATCACTTTGGTAATTTTGTGTTTTCTTAACCTCTGGACTTGGAATCTGTCTATGAGCATTACATTTTAGATCATCCAGTGTTCATTATAGCACATTAAGTAGTTTGTTTTAGAAGAAGGTAATAAGGCTTGGAAAGTAGCAAAGCCAATAAACAATCGATTTAGAACATTTCTGGAAAAGCTAATCATTTACTGGTTTATGTGTATATTTGGATACTTGCTAAAATCTTCACACTTTTGAATATTTTTTAATTTCTTCACTGACTCTGACTCTAGTTTTTTTAATTGATCATTAACATTCTAGTATCTCCTGAGATGATCTTATCATTGATTTCATATAAAGTTAATAAAACGCTGACAAAGAAAAGGCTCTTTAATAAATGTGACCAAGATGCCAGTTTCTCAGTTGTTCACTGTAAGTTGTCCACTGACTATCCCTAGATCTTGTGGCCTAATAATGGAAAAATGTTTGTTGGTACACATAGGGTAGCTATACTAGGAGGCATTTAGAGTGGTAATATTGTTATGGATATTTTAAAATCAAATAAAATGTGATTAAATTTGCCAAGAAATATTGGAAGCTGAGAGGTATTAAGTTTAAAAGTAAAATTAACAAAAAATTTGGTCATAAAAATGAAATCAGAGGGAAATATTTCCAAACCATGTACCTAAGAAGAGTCTAATATATTAAAAAAAACTCAACATAGAAAGGCAAATGACATAATTAAAATCTGGGCAAAGGATTTGAATAGACAATTTCCAAAGAAGATAGACAAATAGCCAATAAGCACATGAAATGCGCCACATCATTACCCACTGGGGAAAACTACAATAAAATGCTACTTTACAATCACTGGGATGATTGTAATTAAAAAGCTGAATAATAACAAGTGTTGGTGAGGATGTGGATAAATTGGAACCATCAAACACTGTAGATGGGAGTGGAAAATGGTGCAGCTACTATGGAAAACAGTTTGTAAATTCTTTGGAAAGTTAAACATGGATTTAAAATATGACACAGTAATTTCACTACTAACTGTATACCTAAGAGAATGGAAAGTATATGTCTACACAGAAACTGGTACACAAATGTTTATAGCAGTATTATTCATAGTATCTCAAAAGTAGAAACAGCCAAAAAAATAGTCATTCATTAATAAATGGATAAGCAAAATGTGTTTTATATCCATACACTAGAATATTATTCAGACACACAATTGAATGGGATACTGTTGTAGATTACAGCATGGTACTAAGCGAAAGAAACCACTACAGCAAGCCACATATTATACCATCTCATTTATATGAAACATGAAATATAGGCAAATCAAGAACAATAGAGAATAGATTAGACGTTTCCTGGGACTAGGAGGAGAGGCAAATGAGTACTGACTGAAAATAGGTACATAATACTTTTCTGGGTAATAAAAATGTTTTAGAATTAGTGTTAATTGCACAGCTTCATGAGTACTTAAAAATGCTGGGTCATGTACTTACAAAGAGTGAATATTAAAGATAATAAAATCTCAATAAAAAATGAAATCATTAAAATTAGATGGTAAGGTGATTTGACAGGCAGCCCAAATACTTGAAGTTAGAGCCAAAACCAGTCTGCGTTATTTAAGAAATAATTAAAATGCCTGAATAAAATTTCCATGTAAACATCAAATCTAACTTAGTAAGTACCATGGCTGAAGCAGTAATGGTAAGCAAACCTTATAATTCAGAAGACCTATCACATATTTCCTTTAAATAGGAAGTAAACCTACAGTTCCCCTTCAGCTTGGCAGGAATTGCCAATTAACTAAAATAAAATTGGCTCTAGCAATAGACTCTATCGTCTCTTTTATTAAATGTTTATTATATTTTGGATCTTTGGCAAATAAATAGTAGATTTGTTTTTTCACCGATGCCAACTAAGAAGGAAATTTTTATTCTAATTTTCAAATTTACTCAAACTGAGAACATTCAGCTATGTAGTAAGAACAAATCAGATTATGGCCAATTACATTTTTCAGGCTTTCAGATGGAGTCAACCAAGATGGAAACATAAGAGTCTTCTGAATTTCTCTCCTCCCAAGGACACATTCAATGTATAGCTACACCCAGAACAATTTCATCTCAAAGAAATAGAAAAACTAACTGAGCAACTCTTACACATAGCAAAAATGAGAAAGTAAACATATGAAACTAGGTAGGTAACCCTGAACCATGAAGAAATAGAAAATCTGAACAGAATTATTAGGAAGATAAATCAGTAATCAAAAACCTTGCAACAAACAAAAATCCAGGATTAGATGGATTCATTGGTAAGTTATATCGGACATTCAAATAATTAATAAAGCTCTTTCTCCGATGTTTCCACAAAACAAAAGAGGAGTGAAGAAAAACTTCATTTTATGAATCCAACATTACCTTGATATCAAAACCAGACAAGGACATTACCAGAAAAAGCAAATTGCAGGCCAATATCCCTATTAACACAGAAACAAAATTTCTCAACTTTATATTAGCAAGCCAAATTAAACAATATGTTAAAAAGATCATACACCACACTTAAGTCAGATTTATGCCAGGGATGCAAGACGGTTCCATAAATCAACCAATGTGATATACAACATTAGCAAAATGAAGGATACAAATTAGCTCATACAATTAGCTCAATAGAGGTAGAAAACATATTTGACAAAATTCAGCACCTACTCATGATTGAAAAAAAAAAAAACTTTAAATAGATTGAGTATAGAGAGAATGTACCTCAATATAAAAAAAGACCATACATGATAAGCCTACAGCTAACATCATACTCAACAGTGAAAATTTAAAAGCTTTTTCTCTAAGTTCAAGAACAAGACAAGGATGCCTACTCTTGCCACGTTTATTCTAGGGCAGAGCAATTAGAAAACAAAAAGTAAAAAAACAGGGAGGAGATCCAAATCATAAAGAATTATTAAAATTGTCCCTGTTTGTAGATGACTTGATATTGTATATAGAAAATCTAAACACTCTACCAAAAAAAAAAAATCATTAAAACTAATAAACGAATTCACAAAGTTTCAGGAGACAAAAATCCATATACAAAATTCAGTTGAATTTCTATACACTAGCAAACTATTACAGAAGTTAAGAAAAAATTCTGTTTACCATTTATAATTTCAACAAAATGAGTAAAATACTTAAAAATAATTTAACCAGGGAGTGAAAGATCTGTACATTGTAAACTATAAAAGAATGATGAAAGAAATTAAAGAAGGCATAAATATACAGAAAGATATTCTGTGGTCATGGATTGGAATAATTATATTATTAAAATGTCCCTATAACCCAAAGAAATATACTGATTCGATGTAATTTCTATCAAAAGTCCAATGGCATTTTTGACAGAAATAGAAAAAAATCCTAAAATTTATGCAGAAATGCAAAATCCCCAAATAGGTAAAGCAGTGTTGAGCAAGAGAACAAAGCAGGAGGTAGCACATTCCTCGATTACAAACTATAATACAAAGGTATAATAATTAAAATAGCATAGTGGGACGGCTGGGTGGTTCAGTTGGTTAAGCATCTGACTCTTGATTTCAGCTGAAGTTATGATCTCACAGTACATGAAGTTGAGCCCTTCATTGGCTCTGCGCTAACAGTGCGGAGCCTGCTAGGGAGTCTCTCTCTTCCTCCTCTCTCTCTGCCCCTTCTGTGCTCTCTCTCTCTCTCTCTCAAAATAAATAAATAAATGACCCTTAAAAATAAATAAAATAGTAGAGTATTAGCATAAAACCAGACACAGAGGTCAGTGGACAGCCACATGCAAAACAATGAAGTTGTATCCTTCTTGTGCACAATGTACAAAAATCAACTTAAAATGGATTAAAGACTTGAACATAAGAGCTGAAACTGCAAAACCTTTAGAATAAACATTACAGGGTAAGCTCCTTGACGTTGGTCTCGATGGTGATTTTTTGGATTTGACATAGCTACAAAACAACAAGGGGGGAAATGAGCAAATGGGGCTACATCAAACTCCTGCACAGCAAAGAAAATCATTAAAAAAAAAAAAAAAAAAAAAAAAACAACCTAGGGGACCTAGCTAACCTATGGAATAGAAGAATCTTTGTAAACCACAAATCCAGTAAGGGGTTAATATCCAAAATCTATAAGGTATGTATACAATTTAATAGCAAAAGCCCAAATAATCCAATTTAGAAACGGACAAGAGACCTAAGTAGACATTTTTCTAAAAAAAAAAAAAAAAAGACATGCAAGTAACCAACAGGTGCATAAAAAGGTACTCAGCATCAGTAACGCAAATCAAATGCAAATCAAAACCACAGTGAGATATTACCTCACACTTATTAGGATATCTGTTTCCAAAAAGACAAGAGATTGCAAATGTCGATAAGGATATAAAGAGAAGGGAATCCTTGTGCACTTGTGGAGGGAATGCAAACTGGTGAAGCCGGTATGGAAAACAGCATAGAGATTTCTCAAAAAGGAAAACTTTAAACCATAGCACCCAGCAGACCCACTTATAAGTATATATCCAAAGGAAATAAAACCATTCTGTCAGGGAGTGATCTGTAAATGTATGTTCATTACAGCATTATTCACAATAGCCAGACTTAGAAACAACCTATGTGTCTGGATGGATGAATAGATTTTTAAAAAGTAGGAGATAGCATACATAACGGGATGTTATTTAGCCTTGAGAAAGAAGGAAATCCTGCTATTTGCAACAACATGGATAAAACTGGAGGGCATTGTGCTAAGTGTAATTAGCAATATGCTAAGTAAAGTAAGATACAGAAAAACAATTACTGCACAGTATCCCTTTTAAGTGAGATTAAAAAAAGGAAAATCTAACTCATAGCCTCAGAGAGTAGGAAGTGGTTACTAGAACTTGTGGAGTAGGGGAAATAGGGAGATTGGTCAAAGGATATAGACTTTATGAATAAGTTCTGAGGATCTAATGTATAGCATGTTAGTAATACTTGAAAAGAATGTATTGAATAATTGAAATTTGCTAAGGGATTAGAAACTAAATGTTCTCTCACACACAAAAAGGTAAATATGTGACCTGACGGATGTGTTAATTAACTGGATGGCTGGAATCCTTTCACAATATGTGTGTATATAGAATCATTACATTGTACTTTAAGTATACTTTAAGTATCTTACAACTTTATTTGTCAGTTATACCACAATAAAGCTGGGGAGGGAAGCCAAAAAAATTTTAGCACTCTCTACAAAGTCATATTTACAGTAGCTGTTGATGGATTTTGCACCAATTTAATTTTTGTAATGCACTAAATTAGCTGTGGCATTATGACCCCATAGCAATTTATGCAGGATTTTCCACTACTTTCATGGGGTTGTATGGGGCTAATGAGACACAGAGACACCAGCCTATAGCACTCTGACCTGATAAGCAATATACTCAACCTCCTTGACATAAGTGTCCAGACTTGGACATTGTGGAAAACGTGAAATATTTCTTACAGAAATCTCTATTATTACTTATACTTTTAAAACTAGTTAGCTTTCATATTGCTACCTGAGTTTTCTTTCTGGAATACAAATCTGATTGTTGCAAAATGAATGTGAACACATCAAATCCAGGGAAGGTTATCAGCTATACTGATTTTTTGTTTGTTTGTTTTTCCCTCTTAGGTAGCAATGGTGAGAACCCTGAGCTCCTAGCAAACCAGGCGCTCTCTCCCTCCTCTTATGAGTTTCTCTTCCTCCTTTATGCACACTCTGGCTAGATACTAATTCTGCTGGAGAAGCCCAGGGGAAAGCTGTGTTGACCAGGTCAGGGCTAAGCTGTAGGCATTAGCTGTCCTTTAAGCCCTCCATAATTCTCTGCTTCTGTTTCTCTAGTGAAAGCAAGGATGGTTTCTTGTCTCATTGAAGTTGTACATTCTAACATTCTGGTTGGAACAAAAATGGTTTTAGCCTCTAGGCCAGGTAAAGTAACCATTCTGTGTGATCAAGTACACCTTAATAGAGTACTGGGGAAGGGTCAAAGGCCTAGCTAATGAGAAAATTTATATTGACTGGCTTTTGTGCATTTCTTTTTCTTCAGAGAACTTAAGAAAAAGAGTCTTTGTACAGAAGGGCAGACAACATTCATAGCCCCCTTTCTCTAATAGTATTTAATGTTTGTTTGTTTGTTTAGAGGGAAAGAGAGCACGAGTGAACATGAGCAGGGGAGGGGCAGAGAGAGGGGGAGAGGGAGAAAGAATCCCAAGCAGGCTCCACGCTGGCAGCACAGAGTCTGATGTAGGGCTTGAACCCATAACCATGAGATCATGATCTGAACTGAAATCAAGAGTTAGACACTTAGACTGAGCCACCCAGGTTCCCCTCTCTAACAGTATGTAAATACTTATCATCATCATAATAGCATATCCTGATTTCACTCAATTCTAAAACGTGTCCTCTGTGAATACTATATGCAAATGTTTTTCCGCCCCTTAATCCAACTGGAAAACTCCTCTTCCTTCTTCAAGCATGAAATTACATGTACATTTCTCTAGAACGCTTTTCAGAAAAAAAAAGAAAAGTTTCTCAGCAGCCTATACAAAGCTACATTTTAGCTTTTATTAAATTGTATTTTAACTGTTTGCTTACACAGCTGTCCATCTCACTTAACTGCACGTTCCTTGAAGAAAGAAACCATGTCTATATATCTCTAAATTCTCATAACCTAACCAAATACATTGCACAAAATGTTCATTTTATGACTGGGTAGTAAATAATTACAAATATGAAGCGAAAATTTAGAGAAACAACAGATGAGTTGATTGAATGTTTAAGTGAGATTTTATTGATCCTAGTTTCTAAGCATAACCTTGCAGTCAGAGATATAGAGGGATCCAAAAGACGGACTTCATACAATTCGCTCTTCCATCCACTCATCACGATTTATCCTCTGTTTCATTAAAAAAATTTTTTTACATATATTTATTTTTGAGATACAGAGTAAGACGGAGCGTGAGTGGGGGAAGGGCATAGAGAGAAGGAGATAGAATCTGAAGCAGGCTCCAGGCTCTGAGCAAGTGTTCAGCCCAGAGCCCAGTACGGCTCTTGAACCCACGAACCATGAGATCATGACCTGAGCCAAGTTGGACACTTAACCGACTGAGCCACCCAGTGCCCCCCCTCCGTTTCATTTTAAAGCCTGTCTCCCACAACTCTTTTACACACAAACTTTTTTTTTCTCTGTACATGTCCCAAATTTTTGCCTCAGTGGTTTTGCTTCTGTTTTTCTTTAAAATGTTTTTCCAAAATCTAGTGAACATATAATGTATCTCAAAACCCTTCTGTCCACATTTTCTCATTTCCCTCACCTTCATACCCAGCAAATGAATATCATTTATATTTTATCCTATATCTCATTGTTTATAACTTCTTGTAAAACGTTTCTCTTATTCTTTTTTGGTGCTGTAGTCATTTGTAGTGTTCTTTGTAAAAGGAACGCAAATGTTATTTGTCTATTGCAGAGTAAATTCTAGAGTAAAGACTATTCTCTTCATATTTGCATCACTTAGCTGGCCTGAGAACATAGAAAGTATTAAGTAATTTATTGGTGAAATTTAATTCATGCAGCAGCCTCTGATTTGAGTCCCAAATAAAACACAAATTGGCTGTGTGATCTTGGATGAATCATTTTTTGTAGATTCTTATTCTCATTTGTAAATTAATAGTATTTACAGAAGGTTTACATTTACACATATGTGAGAACATTATTGTTTCTTCTATGAATAAGTTTGCTTTACAAATATTACTTTTAAAAGTCAGCTTTCAGAACCATGAAAATTTGTGCAGCAGGATAAATCAGAGCATAAAGGGAAAACTAAAAGAGACAAAAATCAGATTATCAGATTACGTTTATGGATAACAGTAATGCAAAAAAAAAAAAAAAAAAGAGTGTACTCTTTCCAAAACTGCTTCTATTTTCCTTAGCGTCATTGATTAATGAATTTGTAGTCATTAATATTTTAAATAATCTCCATTTTTCACTAAGGAGAAAGATGACAAATTTTGCTTAGCATCTGAGAATGATAGAAAGTCACGAATCAATTATTTTGGTTCCATGTCCTTTGCTGAGTTGCTCTGTGACCTTGAGAATAGACTTTTTAATGACCTGATTTATTCTTTTATACAACGGATTAAGATTGCTATTCATTTACATTATGCAAAGAAGATTAAATCATCATGATAGAAAATATTCACTTTAAAAGACACTGAAGATATCTTTTAAATTCAGAAGATTATTGGGCCCCCGAATAAACTCAGGAGTTTTGTTGTAATTGTTAGTTAATAGCAAATGTGAATCAGTTCCTATCACTGCTGTATCCAGGCTCTTCAGTCTGTGTTTTCTTTTTGAAAATGACCATACTCACCAGCTTACCCTTTTGCCATCTCGCCAATGCACCTCAAGAAATGAATAATTCTTCCTTGGCATTATATCCCCAATAGTTTATGGTAGTTAATGTCTGCTACTTGAGGGAATTCACTAATCGATATAAAATTAGTGGAGTCCTTTTCTTAACCTTCCCTGTTCCCCCAACAACATCTAAGCTGAAGATCTTAGAGTGGGAACTCAATACTTGCTTGCTGAATTGAATCACATTTAGATTGATGTATTTAAATACTGGAAGCTTTTAATTAATATGGGGGCAGAGTCTGTCTCTTAACTTTGCTCAGTTAGCTGATGAAGCAAACAAGCTTATTCGGTATTCACAAAGGCTTGAAATCTGCAGACTGTAAATCACCCAAAGTCACCTGAAGTACAAAATCCACTCAGATTTATTGATGTCTGTGTATCAACAATGGAGCAAGTAGAATAAGAAGAGGAAAACCATTTACCTGCAAAATTGAAAACGATGAAACTAAAGAGGAAGGGGTGCTGGAGCCTCCCAAAACTATCATAGTTATTAATGATCCACTTTTTAGATTTCTTAAATCAATTCTCAAAGCATGGTACCTGGTCTGCAGAAAAAGCCCCACCCCAAACCTATTGAATCAAGCACTGGCACAGAAAACCAGCAATCTGCATCTTACCAAGCCCATCAGGTATCTCTGAAACACATTAAAGTTTGAGAACTACTGTCCTAAGTCATAGACCTAATTAGTCACAGAGTTAGGGGTTGAACCTGGACATTGAAGGCAGACAATTTATATGGATGGAGCAAAAAAATACACTAAGTTATGCTAAGTGCCACCTGAGCTTGTGTTCTTTAAGTGGTACCTCTCCATGAGCATTCCTAGAGACATGCATTTTCAGTAGATTATTTCTGTAGTGTCTATGGTCCATATGCTATTGGGAAAGTGACTTTTTCATTTCCCCAGAATGAATTATTGGCCTCATTTCTCATGCCTGCCTGTGTCCGCACCCATGCCACGGCCACATTGCACAGAGAGTACTCTGACACTCGATTTGCCTTCACTACATGAACTCATTTTAGCCTGGAGAATCTGGGTAGAAGTCAAAGCACTACTTATGAGTGTAGGCCTTAAGAGATGTATATGGTTTTGCTTGATTTCTTCTGTGTCTGCCCTTGTTACGAGAAGATGCCCAGTTAACACGTTGGTCATATTCGATGTGCAGAGCTCAGCCGTTCTCCTGACCTACTGACGGGATAAGCAGAGCCAGGCTACATGACACACTGTGTAGCAGAACTGGGTCAGCCAAGCTTCAGCCAAGCCAGAGATCTGAGTTTTATATTTACTCACATTTCATGATTATTATCCAGAAAAGCGTATCCAATGGGCATAGTCAGATAAATTAGGGGCACAGACAAGACACTGATTTTCAAAATATCTCTCCGCTCAAATTTTCATTACATGTGGAGCGGTATTTAAATGGCGAATGTAGACATTTTAGTAGAAGATAAATAAAAGGACCAGCCTGTAAGAAAGATATTTCAGGGCACATCAAACCGTAGGTTACTGTCAAAACATGCTACATAGTGGGATATGTATCTAAGAGTGAAAATAAAGTCTAGTTTAAATATTGTTAATATGGATTCTACTTTCGAATTAGGTACACCAGTCTGTCTGAAAGATTATACTGGGACATTTTAAGATAAAAATATATGCGTATACTAAGCACAGTGACAAAAAATGTTAGCATTGACCTCTATAATCATTTAATTATTCATTATAACAATAGACTTAGAATTTTATGGTATATGCCCAGGCATCTGTAGATTACTGTATCCGGGAAAAACATTAGTAGGCTAGTATCTTCTCCAGTTTAGCTACTGTCCGTTTTCCCTGAACATGGTAACTTATTTTCTGCACATATTGAAATTAAATACATTTCTTGAACTTTCATAGTGAAGGATGGATAGGAACAGTTTTTTCTAGTTTTGTGGCTCTCAAAAGTCAGCTTTGAGAGCTCTTAGTCACAAAAATGTAAAGATAAGGTAAGATGTACTGTTTTCTGAGATTTTACTACTCTGCTTCTCCACCTTATTTTTATCATTGTCTACTAAGGTTATTACAAAGTTTTCCTCTCTTGGTCAGTCATTCTATTGAATTGCATTGTTTGATTATTTCTGAGATTGCATTCCTGGGATAAATTTCATGTAGTCACTCTTTCTAAGTATTTACTCTATTCACTGTTCTAATACCTTATTGAGGAGTCTAACGTCTACATTTCTGGGTAATATTGGCCCCAAACTTTCTTGAAATGTCTGATTAAAATCAGATTACATTAAAACACTGAATGTTTTTAGCTTATTTTTATTTTAGCATGACTTAGTCTTCATAATGTAGTATTTTGAAATGTGGAGAACAAAGAAATTCTGCCATATTTTTATGTACAGTAGCTTTTAAGTGAATTAAATAATGTTATAGCTTGAAAATAAGAATTTTCAAAATGATCTCTGGTTATGACACCTTTACTCATTTATCATTTTTGCAGCTGAATCATTAGTTTGCAGTCTTATTCAGGTCTTCCATCATATCCTATTTGCTTCAAATTTTTTTAGCTACTGCTTTGATTTCTTTTTTATCTCCAGTAGGTTGAGTTTGTTTGTCGGTTGGTTGATTTGTTGACTGGCAAAGAAAATATTATTTTTAGACTGCATGTAGTCAACCCATATGGAAAGACAAATCCCAAAAAGAAACCATTTTATTTGTAATGAAAAATCACTGTATCAGAAAATGAGAGTAGACAGAATCCTTCTGATCAATAAATTGTCACTGAAAATAGGCATACAAGGGGGCACATTCTATTCAGAAGTTATGTTGATGATCAGGGAATCAGAACAGTAGATGATTAGGGAATCAGAACAATATCAGTCTGATAACCTCAATTTGGAATATCTCATTATTGGTTTGTCCTTTCAAGGAAGTAGAAATATTTAAATGTTTTTGTCTCAACTCTGTTGGCAGTGGCCTGGTATGTATCTCCCCACCAAAGAGACAGCTTCACCTTTAGGAGCAAAAGTGTGTTTAGCCCAGTGACCCAAGCTTCCCTGCCTCTGAACAGTGTTTAGGTAGACATTGCTTATGTGGGTAGTCACATTGGGTAGTCACTTTGCTTTGGTGACTGCTTTTTCTAGGTGGTGTGACTAAGGAAGCATTCCTTTGGATCATAATTTTTATCAAAATATATTTAATATGTTAAAGAAGATGACATACATTCTGCCGGTCTGAGAAAAATTAGTCTCTTCCAAATAGGTTTGCATATTCATGGGCCTTCAGCAAGATTCATTAGATAGTATAGTTTCCATTTAATTCTCAGAGCCCAAACTTATCTTCCACATCTGCAAATTTTCAGGAGTGTGTCACCATAATACCAAATTTTAAAACTAGTTATCAGTAGTGTATTCCTTTCTAATCTTTTACAAATTGTGGCATAGAGAAGAAATAATTAATGAATAATGCTAAAAAAAAACTGTCTACTTGACAAATGTAAATCTAGAGCTCATTTCCCAGCACTTACTAAAGCTATATCAAGTTGATTAAAGAGATAAACACAAGGCAAAAATAAACAACAAACAACATATATGAATAGACTTATTTTGTTGTAATTTACAAAATTACCTTTGGGTGACAATCAGATATTGTCAAATTTGGAGGAAAAAATTATCACCAAGCCCTAGGGTAGGGCTGGAACCGGGATCACTGCAAACAGCTCAGCCAGGACCTCTCACGTGATCTCACTGCTACACGGCAGCAAAATCAGCCATCTGCCCTCTCCTTTCATTTCTGTGGTGTTCTGCTCAAAGTTTATATTATATGGAGAAGTAATTGAACACATTGGGCTTTGTTCTGGATACTTTTTTTGAGGAGCCAGTATGGTAACTGAACAAATGTGTTCTCTGCTCCTCCATTTTCAAAGGTTAGCAATATGAGATGTAAATAAAACTTGGGGCACTTAGGTGGCTCAGTCAGTTAAGCTTCTAACTCTTGATTTGGGCTCAAGACATGATCTCAAGGTTCCTGAGATGGAACCCTACTGGATTCTCTCTCTCTCTCTGTCTCTCTCTCTCTCTCTCTCTCTCTCTCTCTGTCTCTGTCTCTCTCTCTCAAAACAAACAAACAAACATTGAACAAAATCTCAAGTTCTCTAATGGAAAGGATTGCAGGGTTAGAGAGAATGTTTAATTCTGGGGAGTTTTTTCACAGATTTTAAATCACTTTTTCCAGTCTATTTTTTACTAGTAGTAAATCTAGTCATTTCATTTACATTTGCTTTATTGCTATGCCTTCTTGCTCAACTAATTCTGAACTCAAGAAAGGAAAGAGAGGTATCATTTAATAGCTTCCCAAAACCCTATGCCATAAATCTGTACAAATGTTAGAAATGTGGGAAATGGGATAAACCTTTGTAGACCAACTTGAAAAGTGCTTAAGAATACTGGTATGACCCAAGTGCATTTATTAAGCCTTAAGCCTTAGGAAGGGGACCTAGGTACTTCTTTTTGACAGCTTCTGTGGTTGGCAATCTACAACTTACTGACTCTCTTTACCATGTAGTGGTTGTCTTATAGATGTTGACTGTCACATGAAGACACGACAAAAATTCACTGTAGGCTTGCATGTGAACTTTCTCATCTTACCTGACTCAAGCCAGGTAGATGTTAGTGAGGTACATAATTTTTCCTAAACCTTTCCTCAAAACAAACATGGCATATACAAACATTAAGACACTGATAAGTGAGATAATTTGGCTGGATTTACTGTGTTTCTCAGACACATCTAAATGTTGCAGCTCTAAATTTCAGACACAGCAAAGTTCTGCTGGGGAGCAGCAGTGTGTTAACTGGATACCAAGCATCAATAGGTATTACTTGAGAAGCAGCCCCAAATTTTATTTCTCTCTATGCTATTTTTATTTTTCATTCATACCCGAAAAATAGTGGATGGAATAGTTATTTAGGTGTAATAGTTATAAACTCCCACCCAGTAGGGCTTGGAGTTGGTTCTGGCTTTTTCAGTTACATAACATTTAACTAAGTGAACTCGGCTTTGGATTTTGGAGACCACTATGTAGCATCCCCTGCAGAAAATGGATTTTTTTTTTAATTCATAAATTTACAGGATCATCACTATTATTCACTTTCTGTACTAGAGGCGGGGACATCAGCCAGGGGTTTAAAGCAAAAACCTGTGATCAAAAAAGTAATTAGATTTCAAATACCCACTAAGCCCACATTCAATGCAGAACCAGAGTGCTTAAAATCCACAGCTGCATGACAACTTTCAGAGAAAGGAGAAATGCACACAAGTAGATTTCCTCCCAGATACAATACACACATAATGTCAACATGACACTATTGATGAGAAGTTTCTCCCACAGATCCTAGATGCCTCGTATGATTGGCAGAGATTGGTGAGATTGAAACCAAGATTTGCCTAGTTAGCTATAATAGACAGCAAAAATAGCAAAGACTTAAACTGCATTATACACTGGTTTCTGGAAACTTTTTCCTTTGGAATATTACTCTATGGGTAGACATTGGTTTGTTTTTGAAATTCTATGGGTTTGGAGCTGATGCTAATAAAATTTTATGTATTTTCTTAACCTTTGGAGTCCTTAAAAGCAGAATAGAGAGACTAATTCAATTCATGAGAACTTACATAATTAAAAATAATTATAGTGGAAAATGGCCAATTTTTAGTGATAAAGAAGACCAGACTTTGACTGGGCAAAAGACAGAGATGATTCTGATTGAAACTGAATGGAAAAAGAAGTTTGAAAGAAGGTTGTTTTCCCCATATTTTAAGGCACAAAAGCAAGGGTGTTTGACTTCGTCTTTTAAAAATTTTGCAGTTTTATTTCTCTGAACTTTAATCATCAAGTTAAAGTCATTTAATTTTTTTTCAGTTACTTTCAACCCTTCTGGGAATTTGATAATGGTAGTAATTTATACTTATAGCTGAGGCATTCCTGCTATGCTGTTGATGCATCTTTTTGTTTCCCCTCACGTGGACAGGCTCGGATATGTGACTTATCCACAGGATATTTGCAAATGTGACACAGTCAGAGGCTTAAAAAGTGCTTGTGCCTTGGGACTAGCTCGTTCACTCACTCACTCTGTCTCTCTCTCTACTCCTCACTCCTTCTGCTTTTGTAACCTAGATAACTGGGTAAAAAAGCTCAGCCTAAATCTTTGGAGACAAGCAACCCAGCTGACAGCCAGCACTGACAGCCACATATGAAAATAGTGTTGAAAGACAAATTGCTTATTAGTTGAATTAGAGAAAACACCAATCTCTTTCCACTTAGAGATGATTCAATTATTATAATTTCTGGCCTTTCTCTATACTTTTACTTACTTGTCTCAGGGAGAATGTAGTGACTTACACAATTGGTGAACATGTGAAAAATAGACAGGGCACGTTTGACTCAATTCTAGACTTCCTCTCTGGAAGTCAGCGTACACAAGAAGCACAAATTCCTCCTTGTTCCTCCCAGGGAAATTTACAACTTACATGACCATCTTGTTCTGGCCACTATAACCTGAGAGTATATGGCGATTTTGTGCATAATGCTGCCACTCCATTAGCAGGGCCTTTTAGCTTTCACACCAAATTATGTCCTCTAATAATGTAGAGACAAAAGAGTTCTAATTAATAGAGATATTTGAAAAAAAAATCAGGGGTATTTTTAGATCTCTGAGGTGAAAATGACCTCTATAGCCTGGCATTATTTCAGAGGCAGAGATCAAACTGAAAAGAGTTAAACTAGGAGATGAAAATATGGGGAAAAATTAGACTTGTTAGTAAGAGACAGAAATATCAGGGACAGGATGCCAAGTGGGGACCATGACAAGACATGTTTCAGCTCTCATTTATTTAAGTTTATTTTTATTTATTTTGAGAGAAGAGAGAGAGCAAGTGGGAGAGGGGCAACGAGCGAGGGAGACAGAATCCCAAGTAGGCTCCATGCTGTCAGTGCAAAGCCCAATGCGGGAAAATCTCATGAACTGTGAGATCATCACCTGAGCTGATGTCAAAAGTCAGACATGCAACTGACTGGGCCACCCAGGTGTCCCTGTTTCAGGTCTTTTAAATTGGCTTTGATTACTGACCAAGAGAAAAATACAAATAGATCAGCTTTAGGTCTGCTATTAGAAGAAAAATACTCAACTCCTAAATTCAAATTTGAGCCTTTATTAACATTTTAAGTGTTTACAATTTTGAAAATTGTGCTACAGAGATACTTCTGCACAAATAACTTTAATGCAAACTGTATATATAAAAACTATAACAAGTGTCATCTTAACAGCACCTATAATAATGAAAAATTAGAAACTATCATTTTAAGCAAATGTGCCAGTAAGCTATAGTACATAAGTTACAATATGTCCATATTATAATATCCAAGTACCAATTTTAAATGAGTTACTATGTATCAAAAATGTTCAAATAATATTAAGTTAAATAAATTTTAAAAGAGCATAGTCTGAGATACATAGATGAATATATTGACAGATGGTAGATAAATAGACAAATGATCAACAGACAATTCATATTAAAGAAGGAATGAAATATGCATAGCAGTTCCTTACTAGTGAACGTTTTCAGGCAGAGCAGAGAGATTGAGAGTTGCAGGAGGTAAAATGGAGACTTTTAAACTCAATTTCTATCCTTTTTTGTTTTCTAATATTTTGCACAAACATTTTGCCTGTCAATAAAGGTAAAATTAAATGCATTTGAAGGACACCTGGGTGGCTTAGTCAGTTGAGAGTCCAACTCTTGATTTTTGGCTCACGTCATGATCCCAGATTGGTCCATATTTTTTAATGTCAAATTAGAACCAAAATGTCCTTTTATTACAGAGTAATTGGTATCATGGTATTGTAAGAATTATATATATATAGCCTATTCTTGGATATAGAAAAATAGGATTAGATAAAAAAATAACTTCTTCAATTATGATTACAGATTCTGATTTTCATATGATCATAAGAAAAAATCTAATGTGCCTTTACAAAGTTCTTAAAATTAAATATGTTCTTTTGTGAGCTCTAGATTAATATTAAAAAGAAAATCCTGCAAATGCAAATACCTTAACAAAATCTTGCAAATATTTTAACAAATATTTAAAAAAATGAATTTTTAATTTTTCTCTATAAAAGTTTTTAGATCTTCTCTTTTTAGTTAAGATAAACTTGGCTTAAATTGCTTAAGTGACTGGCATGGAATTCCTCTTTTTTGTAATCTACCCTGAATAAAAATCTTAACTGTAAGAACTGTGGGTGTGGGCGGAGCAGATGCAATGGCTTACTTTCCTCCTTTATAGAGGTGTGATGCCCACACACAAGGGAGCCCCCTTTCCCTCTCATTCCCTCTCTCCATCCTTAGCAGATCCCTTCATCTCTTTGCAGATTATTACAAACCAGTGTATCAAACCTCCATATTTAGTGATCCTTCTACTTCAAAACAGTGAGTTTTATTCAATGAAATAAATAAATTAAAAGTAATTGAATAGATATCATATATTCCATTATCGAAGGACTTATAAGAAATTCATAGTAATGTAGTCTGAAAATTCTGACTATATAATAGTGTTGTCCGTAGTAATTCTGCCTTCTTCAACAAAGAAATTTGAGCACCAGAGTAAATATTTCCTTTATTCATATAAATGAAGTGTAAGTACATGGCTGTGTGTGGTAGGAGCGAAGGAAAAGGGAAGAGGAGAAGAGTATTGTTCATACTCTTCTGTAGCTGGTTCCTGAGGGAGGGCCTTCTAGCACATCCTTTTGGCCCATCCCTTTGGCACATTGTATCCAATTCAAAATGTAAACAAAGTAAAGCACCTTAAATCCGAAGGCCCTTTGCTGAAGTCCTGTGCCACCAGGACCACATTACTTCCCCAGCCTCAGATTCTCAATTTTGCAAGTGCACCTATTGAAAGCTGCAATCTTTTTTTTTTTTTTTTTAACATTTTTATTTGTTATTGAGAGAGAGAGAGGGAGACAGAGCATGAGCATGGGAGGGGCAGAGACAGGGGGAGACACAGAATCTAAAGCAGGTCCCAGGCCCTGAGCTGTCAGCACAGAGCCCGACGACGGGGCTTGAACTCACAAACTGTGAGATCATGACCTGAGCCAAAGTCAGATGCTTAACCGACTGAACCACCCAGGCGCCCCTGAAAGTGGAATCTTATCAAACAAAAATGTAGTGCAGTGTGATTACATGAGTGCAAAAAAATACCAATATTTGCTGTATTCATTCATGAATCCAAAATAGTACAGCCACTTTGGAAGATAGTTTTAGCTGTTTCCTAGAAAACTAAGCACACTCTTGACATATAACCCAGCAATCATGCTCCTTTGTATTTACCCAAAGGAGGTAAAATCATGTTGACACAAAAACCCGCACATGGGTGTTTCTGGAAGCTTTATTCATAATTACCAAAACTTGGAAACAACCAACATGTATTTCAGTAGGTAAATGGGTAAATAAATTGTGGTACCTTAATGTTTTTTTTAAAGCAAAAATCCTGTTCAGATTTCCTTCAGTTAGCAAAAACAGATACCAATGTAGTTGTTTCATAAAAGCAAAGTGGTATAACATGAACATTTGGTAAGTGGGGGATACTCTTTGATTACACTGTTTTGGTTTAATGAAAGATTTCATAGGAATGCACCATTTTCAGAGAGCCCAAGGAACCTGTATTCAAAACTAAAAGGAAAGAGCTATTAAGCCATGTAAAACCACAGAGGAAACTTACATGCTTATTACTAAATTAAAAAAAAGTCAATTTAAAAATCTATAAAGGCTGCATCCTATATGATTTGTATGACATTCTGGAAAAGTTGGGGGAGTTGGTAGAAGGATGAATACACAAAGCACATAGAATTTTTCAAGCCATGAAAATACTCCATATGTTATCACAGTGATGGATACATGTCATTATACACTTATCCAAACCCATAGAGTGTACAACACAAGAGTGAACTGTGATGTAAACTATGGACTTTAGGTAATTATCATGAGTCAGTGTTGATTAAACTATTGTAAAAATAGTTACAAAACAGTTGAACAGTTGTAATAAATTGTAACAAATGTACCACTCTGTTGGAAATATTAATAATGGGAGGTGGTATGCATGTATGTGCCTTCCCTTCAGTTTTGCTGTGAACCTGTAACTTCTCTAAAAAAGTCTAAATATATATACATATACTCTGTCACAAAGATCAGGAATAATAAACCCATATTCTCTAATCTTGTCTCCGTACACTCACTATGATCTATTCTCACGTTTACCTGTGCTATCAGTTCTCTGTCAAAAGATTACCTATTCTGACATTTTTCCTGCATTAGATAATAGAGCCATTGAGGCTAGAGAACCTCCTTGTAATTCAGCTGAGACATAAGAGACACGCTTAAGTCCCTATCACTTGAAGATCACAAGGTCGAGTCTCTTGTTTTTGAACTAAGATATTAACTTTATTATTTTTATAGGCTGAAATGGGAAGCTCTTTAAGAATGCTCCATCCTTAAGAATAAAAACTACCCCAGCAAGAGCTCAAGGAACCTATATTACTATTTCCCAAAGAATTATTTATGGAGAACAAGGAAAATACTTAGCAAAAAAAAATATGATGACCTCCTTGGCTAATCTTCTAAACTTGTGTAAATTTCTCCATTAACCTAGCAGGCACTCACTATACCAACGTCTATTAAGGATTTACTATAAACCAGTCATGAAGATGTGAACAAAGGTGAATTCAGCCTAGTTCATGCCACTAGGGCACTCTCAGTTAGTGGGGGGAAGGTGAAACAAATATATTTTCATAATTAGCTATAATCACATTCTTAAAATAACTTCACTACAAGGAATAATTATATGGTGAAATAAGGTATAGGAATCATGCTGCGCTATTAATAAGAAAGCTCTTCTGATTCCTTCAGCTACAAGAGCATGTAAGCATGGCCACTAGAATTTGGGATGGTCCTGGGATTCTCCATCTAGCTAAGGCCATTCCACATTTGAATTTCCTAAGGCAGCACCAAGCCTAGTATAAGCTCTATTATTTAGTACATCATAACTAAATGAGTTGTAATATAATTATAATACAATTTTAATAAGGGTAACGACAGCTAATATTTATAATCTCTACAAAAGTTACAGGCATTGCACTAAGAATTTTACATTTCTTATTTACTTCTCACAAAAGCCCTTTGTTATTAATATTAGTTTAATCACTGCCAGAAATGACAGGAACACAAAAGTGTGGCGAGAATGTACCCGTGGGGGTCAGCTTTCAGAGTCCTCATTTTTCTCCAAGGTTCAGCCCTTTCCAGTATTATACTCTAGCATGTGACATTCACATTCATGCTGGGTACCTTCCTCCATGTTCCAGCCATGTCGCCCACCTCTCCCTTTATGCCATGTCAGGCAGCTTGTGGTACTAGTAAGAGAAGATGGATATACTTGGGTGCGGTTTCCTTGATGTCTCACCTAGGGCATGTCATTCCATCTTTCTCTGAATGATGGAGACATGTAATTTTCACTTCGAATGTTCTTGTGAGGCTTAAGTGAGGCAGTATATAAATGGACTGGTAATCAAAAGGACCGTGTTAGCTCTGTTTCCTGAAAATGCCTGGACTTCTCCAGTTTTATGTATTTTCTTTAATAAAAAACACAAAACTTCATTCCGCTAAAACTAACATACAGTGTTATAATAGTTTCAGGTGTACAATATAATGACTTAACAATTCTATATGTTTCTCAGTGCTCATCAAGAGAAGTGTACTCCTAATCACCTTTATCTATTTCCCCATCTCCCCACCCACCTCCCCTCTGGCAACCACCAATTAGTTCTCTGTATTTAGGAGTCTTTTGGTTTGTTTGTTTGTCTCTTTTTTTCCCCTTTGTTTGTTCCTATGTTTTGTTTCTTAAATTCCACATATGGGTAAAATTATATGGTGTTTATCGTTCTCAGAATGACTTATTTCACTTAACACTGTACCCTCTAGATCCATCCATGTTATTGCAAATGGCGAGGTTTCATTCTTTTTTTGTGGCTGAGTAATATTCCGTAGTATGTATACATATGCTATGTATATATGTAACATAGATGTAGTATATATACCACATCTTCTTTATCTGTTCATCTATCGATGGACAATTGGGCTGCTTCCATATTTTGAATACACCTTGACTTCTGCAGTTTTATGTCTTTTCTTACTCTCTGTTTTCTGCCTGAAAGCTCTGTTAAACTATATCATATCTCAAAATATTCCTTATGTGGAAAACATTTTAAGCTATCAATATCCTAACCATCCTTCAAATTGCTACTTATGTTTTACTCCCTCTGTGACTCCATGACCCATCTCTGCCCTGCCACCACCCATCAGGAGCTCCCTCCTGAGTCCACCGATATCTGTTCTTAGCACTTAGGGTAGTATGCCTTATGTGCAGTGTATGAGTTCATACAGAGCCTTTGTCATTGCATTCCTTGCTCTTCCCACCAGAGCTTTGCATGGCAATTGGTTTAGGATAGATGCTCTGTAGAGACTTAGTGAAGTGAGTTGTTCAGTCTTAAACCACTAGAAACTTGATATTCGAGAAAGGTACATACAAATTAGGATGTTCTTATCCCCTACAGAGACTGTAGCTGACAGAATCAATTGTGAAAAGACAGCTCTTTGCTCTGCTGTGTCTCTTACTTTGTGGACTTTAATAGTACAGAGAAACATAGTCTATATTACATTATACATTTTTACTGTGGTTTATAGTCTGTGCAGAGAGAAAAGGGCAAGTCAACAATAAGACCATTTACAGAAAATAAGGCCTAATCTTGTTGTGACCCACTCACTGAATCATTATTCTGAGTATTCAAGAGTCACCCTGCCTTTCACCAAATCTGTTCATACAGCATATTGTTTTCATAATATTATTTTCGTTTGCAATATTTGCTAAACATGGCTACTAAATGTTTGCTTTGAAATATATGTATGTGTGCCTGGAGGGTGTTAATGTGATCGTTTCTAAATGTATGTAAGACTCATAGTATTCTGTAGGGCTTTAAGTCCATTTAATAATTATAATAATTATGTGACTAGAAATCATTTAGCAACCTGCTTAAAAATCTGTAAACAGTTCAATAGCTAAGAGAGAGACACAGTTAAGTAGTCTTTGAGACATGTTGACAAATAGGCCCTTCCACACTCTGATCTTTATGTTTTCAGCCTCATGTCTCAGTATTTCCTCACATGAACCGCATATACTCCAAGTAAACTTCAGTCCTGACTGCCAGCTCTCCTACCTTCAATTCTTTTATCATAGTGCCTACAGTAACTGCACTTGTCAGAAATTTTAAATATTATGGCCAAGTTCAATGGCTACCTTCTGAATCCCCCAAAAGTAATTATAATTTTGGTCCTCTCCTTATAGCACTTTAAATCTCCTTTACTATGGTTCTCATACTAATGATAATAATAATAATAATAATAATAAACTGCTAAGTTCTTTAAACCAGTTTACATTTAATACTTGCATTAACCGATCCTAAAAGGAATGTGCTGATATTCTCCATATTTCCATGAGAAAACTGAGAATTAGAAAGGTTAAATAACTTGCACAGTGGCTTCCAACTTATAATTGGCAGAGGAGGGATCCAATTCCATCTCTAGAAACCAAATGTTAACACTATGTTCTGCTAACAGTGAGTGTTCCTCTTAGCCCTGCTGGTAGACTCTGTGTTGTCCCGCATCAGAAGCTGTTTTATTTATTCTCCTTTATGTTCAAATCATTTGTATTATTAATGGATATATAAACAATATGTGTTCTCTGTACTAAATTGTAACTCTATTCCAATTTCCTCTTGCCTCTGAAGGGTACAAAAGGAAGTATGGACAAACCAAACAAAAATGTTCATTAATTAAACCATTAGATCATAGACAGACATACAGTTTCCTACAGTTGTTAAAAGGAAGCCTAGGTATTGCTGTTTATTTCTTACATTAAATGTATATTAGCATAATTAGAAATTTTATTTTTCAAAAATATTAAAAAGCAGAAAGTAGCCTAAGAAACAGCTTCAGAACATGCTATCTAAACCTTGTTGAAACAAAACTCCTCAAATGGGAAAATATGTATATTTACTATAGTCTACAAATATTTAAGTAACATGATAATCTGTAGAATATTTTGATTTGAATAATTATGGAAAATAAACATTTTTAATTGGGAAATTAGAATTATATTAATAGAAGTATATCATCATACGTAAGATGTACATTTCTTTTACATCCTACCCATTGGAACAAATAATTTGGAAGAAGTTTTATCTAAAGACATAAGCAATAAAAATAAGAAAAGAGAAATTAAAAATAAGAGCCAGTGTTAACAGGAAGAAATTAATATCCTAATTTACAAAGCATCATCTGAATATTTTCATGTTTTGTGCAAAAAACAGGAACATGGCAAACTAGATAGATTTTTACCACAAAAGAGGTAACTTACCATTGCTTCAAAAAAGATAATTTACTAGAACTAAATATTAAAATACATTTAATATGGTACACAACTGATATTTGAGAGAAATTCTCAATTGTGAATTTACAGCAAATAAAAATCTGATTTATATAAAAATGTTTAATGATTTCCTATAGGGCTGAAAGATATAGTCAGCATACCTCAGTGGAAGCATCCAGAAGAAATAAGAGCTGAAGAGAAGAAACCAGTATTATGTCAAATAGGTAAACATCCAGGGTTTTCTCATGTAATAATTTGAATCAAATTAAAATCTAGAATGTATAGGGACACCTAGGTGGCTCAATCAGTTAAGCATCTGACTCTTGATTTCAGCTCAGGTCATAATCTCACTGTTTATGAGTTTGAGCCCCGCATTGGGCTCTGTATTGACAGCACAGAGCCTGCCATGAATTCTCTGCCTCCCCCTCTCTTTTCTGCTCCTCTCCTGTTCATGTTCTCTCTCTCTCTCTCTCTCTCTCTCTCTCTCTCTCTCCCTCCCTCCCTCCCTCTCTCCCTCCCTCCCTCTCTCTCTCAAAAGCAAATAAACATTAAAAAAACAATTAGAATGTGTAGAAAAGAGAAGATCTCTTGAATAATTTTCTCTAAATATCATTATTCTCATTTCAACTTTTACTAGAAATTTCATCTTATGTGCAACCAATCCTTGTATCATCTTACACTACAAACACCATCTTATATTTCGACCATACAAAATACTTAAAATTCTCTACCCACATGTTATTTCATACTTTTATTCTTTTACATGCTTAATTTTTATGGAAGCAATGCCCATTTTCCACTATTATCCTGTGGAATATTAATCACTGTTTCTTTGAAAATGTCTCTAATCCACAGATAAAAATCAGTTTGTTTCTATACCCTGTTTATAAATCATAATGATAATCATTAAAGTAATTACTTCTATGTAGGTTTCCCTGAAATGATTTGTAAACTCAAAGGCATGCAATGTATTTTGTTTACTTTAAAAGAATATTTTACATAAAGAAAATATTCATAAATTCATGCTGAATAAATGAATCAATTTCAGTTCATCATTAATTGAACAATGCACTATTTAGAAGACTGGGCATATGTTAACCTCTGAAGTAAATGGCAAGTAAAACCAAATAGTTCAGAAAAAACAGGTGTAGGTGTAGTGTAGACATTTAACAATAAAACTGAAAAGACTAACTGATTTCCTTAATATTCCATTCAACATATGTTTACTAAATTCCTACCATGTGTCATATACTCTATTTTGCAAGAATTCCTCCAGCCGTATCAGAGCATTATATGAGAATAATCTACCAGATATAGGGAAAATGGTCAATACATCTTACTGGTCATTTAGTCTAATCATTAATGTGATAAAGAAATATTTTTTTAACTCTTTCTAAACAACCAAAAATAATTCCAGTATCAGTATTATTCTCTGAAGTTTGTTAAAGGATGAACTCTGTAGAATCTCCATATGCTTCCCAAGAGGAGAACACAATTGAGAAATCCAAAAGATTTTATGAAACACCTTTTAGAAGCAAGCAGAAACTCCTTTCTGTCCAAGTGCTTGCCTGTGAACCCTGCAATGAAGGCAAAACAAAAGACATGAAGTGAGGGGATGGGTGAAGAGAAGGGTTTCTTCATGTTCCTTGAAGATGCCTAGTTCATATTCAGTTATTCCCTTTGCAAACCTTTATCGTTAGAAGTATTTTTCCTGTAAGTCAATATCTGAAGTAACTATTTTATCAGTAGATTGTTATCTTCCTTCCAAGGGTCTGCATTTATGTAAGCTGAGACAAAGCTCTCATGCACATAGAGATTACCAGGTTTTAACTCTCATCTTCTCTACGAGGTATCCTGATCAGTAGAGATTGTCGTTTAACTCCTTTGCATGTGTCAAAGTACATTTTAGAGATGAGTGATATTCACACAGCAGATGCCCCATGAATGTTTTAATATATGGAGAGCTTTGAGGGAGAAAACTCAGAAATGTATTATTTCCTGGATCGTTCTGCAGGTCAGATTATTCTGAAGGTCATATCTAAAAAGATACTATTTAGAGGATCCCTGAAATACAATGGTTAGATCTGACATTTTAAAATTGATATTTGAAGAATAATTTTGGAAACATATGTTAACATGAATTATTTAATATCCTTTTTTTTACAAGCATTGCAAGTAATTGGTTAAAACTTTACAAAGAATTTTTCAAATTTGTCATTAATTGTTTTAAAATTATTTAAAGTATATATATGGTAGCCAACAATAAAGTGCTAACAATAATACGAGATGTCATAGTGTTAGAATTCAAGTGAACCTAATATTTGGGCATGTGTGCATATTGTTAAAACTATTTGTAAAGATATTTCAGATAAGTGTTTATGTGTATATAATAACATAAATACATAGGCCTTCCAGGTAGAGAAGCCACAAAAGAATATGATGCCCATAATTAGAGAAGCCAGTTAGTATAGAAAAATTTTCTTTAATTTACATTTTTCTGAAACTCTAGAATGTTATGGTGGAAGGGACTTTGGCTCTCTTTCTTCGCATTTAATAGTCAAAAGAGATAACACGGGACCCCAAAATGTCAAAGCCAGGTCCAGCTCGAACAAAAACAATCCTTTGTGTAATATACAGTAAAACCTGGGTTTGAGAAGCTAATTCTTTCTGGAAACATGCCTTTAATTCAAAGCACTTGTATATCAAAGCGAATTTCAAGAACTATTGGCCCAGCTGTGATCATGTGATGTTCATTGTCATGTACTACTCATAGTGCAAGACATCACTTGTTTATCAAGTTAAAATGTATTAGAAATGTTTGTTAATCTTGCAGAAGAGAGGCAGAACAAGTTACTTGAAATCTAAGGTTTTTACTGTATAAATCTTGCCAGCACCCTCCTAAATAATTTAGTATCCTTTTAAATTTTTTTCTCCATATAACTTATGTCATTTATTCCCCAAAACAGATTTTAAAAGTAGTTATAGTTACCAACACATAGGAAATGGCAGTATTCCTTGCCACAGATTTTTTCACTAATTTCATAAGCATTCATAGCATATCCTAAGCCGTCTAATTTATATAATTTAAAGGTATGTTAATTTATGAGTGTGTTCTAATCACCAGATGTTTATGAATGTAATTAAGGGTAATAAATAGCCCCATTAGTCTTAATCTTATTGTGAAAGTGCCTTAAATAGAGTCACTATTCATTTGTCATCTGTGCATGGGATCTGAAAACACTTGATAGACTAAACTTTCCTCTTTTCCACACTCAGTTCTAACTTTCCTATCCTATCAAATGTCAGAAGAGATACTGAAAGCAAATGTTTTGTCTGTTACCTTGAAGTCAAGCTGTTAAGAGTTCTGGGCGCCTCTTCCCTCAGCTGTGTGTTATCCTGAGGCAGTCTGAGAAACAGAAAGCAACAAATAAACAGGGAGGGGAGCTACGTACCATCATTAGAATTTTCACATATGCTCCAGTCCTACAGTGACAATGCTCTGAAAAGCAAGACAGTTCCAAAAGTAGCAGCAGGCTGCACAACATGTACTTGTTTCCCCAAAATATATTGACTAAAATTTTACAGGAACTTATTAGCTATTTGGGGGGGGAGACTTTCAAGTCAGTAACGAACACCTATAACTGAGGACCAAAACTGGAGCTTGAAGATCCACATGAAATGTTTTACTACAAATAAAAATTCCTGTTGCTGGAATGAATAAGCTGTATTTATTTATACCTTGGCCACGAACATTTGAAAGCTGTAGATTCAGCAGTGACATATGGTGCATCTAAAATCCCTAAAAAACCGGTTTTGTTTTTTTTTAACAGAGATGTTCCTTGGCTTTTTCTCACTGTTCATGTTACTACAGGCTGCTGTGATAAGACTATTTTTATAGAATCTCAAAATAAAAATCTGATAAAATACTACATTGTTTAGGAGTTCCTATAATACTCTAATCTGTCTACTACTTCCAGAAATGTGATTCAAATAAAAAGTACCTGCATCCTTCAATGTTACATAGTTTTCAATTCCAGACTTCTTTGCTAGAATTTGAAACATCTACTCACTGCCCTAGCATCTCTCTGTAAATACATTTTAGGAGCAGTGATTTTGAGGTAGCTATTCCACTGAGAGCTCAGATTATCATCAGAGGGTCAAATCTGGACTGCTATTACTGCTATTAATCTTCCTCTCTTGGTGACAGTATTCCTTCTGGCAGGCTCTGAGTCTTGCAGACACATTGTAGTTCAATGACCCAAAGGGAGTATTCAACTTTAAAAATATAACTTTCTAATACAATGGAAGAATGCACTGTAATTTAGGGTGAAGAGTTCAAGCCATTACCTCTAAGGTCATTTCAAATGAAAATCATTGTGGAAGTGTAGTCTTTTTTTTTTTCAGCTCAAGGAAACATCCTTATTTTTACAGCTATGGTATCACAACATAGCAATTTCAATTGTTATCCACTTGATAAATTTTAGTATAATTATGAATAGCAGCAAGTCATCCTGAACTTACAGAAAACACACCACATTGGATAAGGACAGAACTCTGCCATAAAGTAGCTAGTAATTACTTGTCTCCCTGGTTTTTGCTATTTAGTTGCTCATTTTATTCTAAAACGATTTAAAAGAATCATGGCATGTGAGACTAGAAAGGAATGTTGAGAGCATCATGCTGCCAATGAGGAGAGGAAACATAGATACTTGGAGAGATTAAGCCAAGGACAGATAGAGAAGTAGGGCAGAGCTTAATTTTCTTCTGAGTGCTGCTGTTTTCTATCACTAAAGGGAATAACAATTATGCCCATGAAAAAAATAACTCCTGGACTTTAAATAACAATAAAACTTCTATTTTGCAGCTAACAAAGCTGCACAAACATCCTCAAACCATTTGACCTAATCAATATCATGCAGTTTCCATACATTTTTTACCTAATCATACATCCTTAGCAGTTTTAAACATCTCAGCATTCTATGCTCTATGTCATTCCTGAATTTCAAAAAATAGTGGGTTTTTTTGGATTTTAGCATCTTGAGCAAATGAGTCAATGTTTTTCTTTAGCTCTCTTTCATTAGGGGAAGAGAGAAGAGACTTAGTGGTGGAGCTCTATGTTAAAAATTATGACATCTTTCAATCCTTGTTCAACCAATTCTAACAGTTTCCAAATAAAACACAGCACACTATAAGAAATAATAACTTGGGAGGAATTTTATTATCACTATCATTATTATTAGTATTCATTATTTTAATTCTTAATCAGTAAATATGTAGAACCCTCATTGTCTTTTGTTGACATTATTTTTTTTGTCTTTATTTCATTTTGAGAGACAGAGTGCAAGTGGGGGAGGGTCAGAGAGAGAGGGAGACACAGAATCTGAATCAGGCTCCAGGCTCTGAGCTGTCAGTACAGAGCCCAATGCGAGGCTCAAACCCACAGACTGTGAGATCATGACCTGAGCTAAGTTAGGACATTTAACCAACAGAGACACCCAGGTGCCTATGTTGACATTATTTTTAAAAAGGGGATAATGGCACTACTTTCCTTACCAAACTTTTAAAGATTAAAGAAGCTATTGAGTGAAAAATCCCTGGAAATTGTAAATACGTCTATATTCCTAAAGTCAATATTCTGAAGTATGAACTAAGAATTCCAAATAATATCTCATTTTTCCTGTTATTTTCTTTTTAAGAGACTTTGTTTTTATTCTTATTTAATATATCGGCACAATACTAAAGTTAGAGGACTCAAAGTTGAATATAATAACATGGTTACTCTTCTCAAAAAGATATAATCTACATTTATAAATGAGAGACATTTAAACAAAGAAGACTGAAATGTTAAATACATGATTATACCAACAGAATACTACAAAAATAATGTATTGTAATCATTTGAGCAAAACAATGTGACTGTGTGTGGGCTACATAGAGAAGGTTCTATAGATGGAGCACTCCAGTAATATCCGTAACAGTTAAACACTTTCTATATGCCAGAAATAATGCTAAGCATTATTCTGAGAACAATTTCCTGGAAACAGTAATGATTCCCATTTTGCAAAAGGGAAGACTAAAGACTATATAATTAGGCTCACAGAGCTTATCCCAGATGATACAATAGGTATATGTCAGAGGCAAGGTTGAAATGAGCAGGGCCTTATTCAAAAACCTGCACATATAACTATGTTTATTGAAAAAGACTGATTCAAGCTAGTTTGTAGAATGTGTTCATTGAATCTTATGTTAGGAAATTTGAAATGTATGCTATAGTCAAAGGAATACAATATCATGTACTTGTTAAGGGATCAAGTTAAGGTTCACATTTTGGAGAACTAAGATTGCCTCATCAAATACTGTCTATTCCAATTCAGAATTTAAAAGCAGAAATAATCTAGAAAATGCACATTCAATTAAATACTTTTTCATAACAAATACAGATTCATTTTGTAATATGATTTCCTACAATGTTTTTCATAAAATAAGGTGACATCACTCCAGTATTAGTTTTGCCAAATTTTAATCAAAGCGATTATCTCAGATAATCTTAAAATCAATATTACAAAGGGGCTCATAGAAAAGCAATAATTTCCTGTCCCATCAGGTATTTATTTCCTCTAGTCTTGCTCCTCAGAGGCAACCAATAAGGTTAAATGATGGTTTGATTATACTACTTCTTGATTTATGAATTTAGGCCTTGTCTCTTAATTGTGCACTAAGAGGTAAGGATTTACCTTAAGTATGTTACCACCCTATTTCCTTAAATCCAGTAGTTATGTCACTATTTCTAAGTTTTTGTCACTTCAGCATTTAGATAACATGCCAAATGCTGAATTTTTACAATTTATCATCTATAAATCCCCCATTTGTCTCCCCATCCGTAGACATCCAAATGGCTCTCCATTTAATTAGCAACTCCAGTAGCATTTCCCAAAGGCCTGTCTGGTATATATTTACTTTTACTTTTTTAGAGTGATTAACATTTACATTCTATTTTGAAACCACAGCTAACTTTAAAGATTAAAAATTGGCAACCAAATTACATCATTTACAGTTTATGGCAATATAAATATTCTTCACTAAAAATTGAGATTGGTGCTAGGATATTTTTTTTTTCCTTTCTTTGGATCCAAACTCACAATTGCTATTCTTTTCTGCTCTTTCCACCAAATTTCAGAAGATGTTCCTGATTTGTACTGTGATAGTTCCCTTCAACTCATCTGTAAGTTTACTCAAGCTAGGTCTAGGATGTTCTCAGAAATTATGATGAAAGAAAAATAGCTTACCACCTTACCGCCTTTTTCTTGTTCACTGATTCTAAGTCCAGAGCCTCACTAAAGTTCAGTGGGCCTCCCTGAGAGACTGATTCTCTCTCAGCTTTCAGGTCACCCTAGCATACAAAGTCCTTCTTTCACCTTTCTCTTCTACTTACCAGTCAACAGTCTTCTAGCCTAATTTTGTCTACTAAAATATATATTGAAATCTCTTGTTTACTGTTTTTCTGACTATTATCATTCATTTTCTTAATTTTTAAATTTTAAAACAAGAGGAATAATATGTGCACCATATCAGTTCACCATAATGAGTCAAAACTAGTGTTAAATTCTTTATTCATTGAAAACATCTCTCCAGTTTCTGCTCTTCATCTATACCTTCCCACTCTTTTGCTTATTCTATAGTTGAAATTTCCTGGGATGACTAATACATAGAATGTCAGGATTAATTCACATAGTATTGCTATTTAAAAAAAGAAAAAGGACATGCTTACTGTTTTCCAATTCTTTGCAATAAGAAACAGTACTCTACTTTCCCCCATCCTTCTTTCTCTCATTTCTCAACTACCTATCAGAAGAGTCATATGGGTCATAAAGGCCTACGATTTGTATTCCTTTTAAATAAACTGTACTTTTTAGAAAAGGTTTAGGTCCACTGGAAAACTGAACAAAAAGCACATAGAAAACTGCACAAAAAGTACATAGAATACCCGTGTACCCTCTACCCTGTACAGCCTTCTCAACTATTAACATTCCTGGCATGGCAGTACATTTGTTCCAATCAGTGAACATATACTGACATATCATAAGTATCCAACGTTCATAGTTTACATTACAGTTCACTTTGATATTATACATTCTGTTGTTTGGACAAAACTGTATAGTGACATGTACCCATCATTATGGTATCATACAGAGTATTTTCACTACCCTAAAATTAATCAGTGCTATGCCTCTTCAACCCTTCACCAGCCCCCAACTCTTAGCAGCCATTGATCTTTTTGCTATCTTCATTTGGCCTTTTCCAGAATGTCATATTGTTGGAATCATACACCATATTTTATATTGTCTTCTTTTTACTTAGGAATATTTTTTGGGGTGCTTTGGTGGCTCAGTCAGTTAAGCATCCCACTCTTGGTTTTGGGTCAGGTCGTGATTTCACTGTTTGTGGGTTCAAGCCGCATGTCGGGCTCTGCACTTGGCAGTGTGGAGTCTGCTTGGGATTCTCTCTCTCCTCTCTCTGCCCCACCCCTGCTTGCTTGCTCTCTCTCTCTCTTTCTCTCTCTCAAAATAAATAAATAAACATTTTAAAAAAAGAAATATACATTTAAGTTTCTTCCATGTCTTTTCATGGCTTGATAGCTCATTTTTAGTGCTAAATAATACTCCATTGTATAGATATACCACAATTTACATATTCCTCTACTGAAAAACATTTTGATTGCTTCCAAGTGTTGGCAATTATGAATAAAGCTGCTGTCAACATCTGTGTAAAGTTTTGCAATTTTTGTGATTTTTTTCCTTTGACATAGTCAACGTATGCATATCTATTTTTGAGGGAAAATATGTCCAGACTCTGAAAATACAAACCAATAATACTGAGATATATTTACTTGGAAAGCATAGGTTTGGAATGTTCTACATATGCTATTATGGATATTTTCTATCTCCAGATATTCTTAATATTCTCATGGCATCCCTCAGCCATGAAATGAAATTTTGACAATTCTCCAAGGAATATCAGGCAAAAGAATTCAAAGTGGTGCATTTAAACCCCATTGGCACCTCTGGAAAATAGTCAAAATAGTTGTTTTCTTGTTAAAAAGGCCAGATTCATTCATTCAAGTAAGATAAAAATTTAAATTTTATATTTATATATTAGGATACTAGAATGGAAAACCTAAGGCTAGGTTATCTCTCTTTCAAGGTCTCCTTGAGTACACTCTGTTAGCCATTCAGTCATTTGATCAATGCTTCAGCTACAAACAGGCAATTGCATTTCACATTTTCATCTGTCATCCTCGGTCCATTTCCTCAGGTTTGAGACCCTCACATACAATCACTTAACCAAGTAGGGCATTGCAGTCCTCCAATTGTGTGTCTGAAAAAAAAAATGAGTTGCTTGTAGTATGCTGCCACTGTATGTAGAATGTTTATAGCTTCTTATATTTGCTTCTGTAGGATAGAGTTAGAAGATTATTGAGTCCACTATCTAGCATGTGTCTTAAATTCCTTAAAATAATGGCATAGTATTCTTCTCTCATCCAATGAGAATGATTATAACTCTAATTGGTTATGTCAGGGAACCTCACACCTTCTAGGTCTTCTGGTATCATTGATCATTTGGTCTTGGAAACACCTTTTAAGATCCTTAGAGATTTAATATCCAAGACTTACCAAATAGTCAACTTCTTTCCAATTAGAGGCACCTCAGTATTTTACCACTGTGAAGTTTTAGAATATAGCTAAATATTTCTCTTTACATTATCTAAAAATAACTATAAAATAAAATAATAATTGTCTCTACATCTCTTTCAAACATGGAATGCCTAGATCCACAGTTTTATATCTAATCCTGCGTCTTTGTTGACCAATAATTACTGAGTGTTATTTGTTCAGAGCACTATTCATCAACTCTAGATACTTTGCATGACTAAGCTAAAAGAGCTGTTTTCATATTGTGAAATGAAAAGAAATAGGTAACTTCAGGCTTCCATTTCTTTTGATCACACTTAGCCTCTCTGAAAACATTATTGATTCAGGCTAGGAGACCTTGTGATTACAGAGGTTCCTTTCAGTTTAAGAATAATTTATGTTTCAATTGAGACAGTGAATTTCTTTCTTTTTTTTTTTTTCTATTTTTTATTTTTTTTATTTTTTTACAAATAGTTTATTGTCAGATTAGTTTCCACATAACACTCAGTGCTCATCCCCACTAGTGTCCTCCTCCATGCCCGTCCCCCCTTCCCCCCCCACATCCATCAGTCCTCAGTTTTTGTCAGCATTCAAGAGTCTCTCATGGTTTGCCTCTCTCCCTTTCCCCCACCATTTCCCCCCTTCTTCTCCCCCTTGTTCCTCCGTCAAGTTCCTCCTAATCCTCCTATACGTGCAAACATATGATATTTGTCCTTCTCTGCTGAGACAGTGAATTTCTGGACAAAACCAAACCTTGCTTCTATCTATGAAAGGAATTCTCCTCCTTCTTAGTACTTTTGAGAAAGTCTTCTAAGTCTTTCACAGATGAATGCACACAATTTTATGATACCAATAGAGTGAAGGGTTGAAGTGTAAAGTCCCCCAAACAGGGTATTTCCACCCAGGAAAAATCGAGGACCTAAAGTAATTCATCTTGTAAGGCTGACTGACACATTTTATAAGCATAAACAGGATTTTTAAGGGTGAGTGTGTTGGATATCTTTTTGCTCTAGTTTTATCACCTTCTTATTGTACAAGAAAAGTTTTTTCTCCTTTCAGATTGTTTGGTGTAAAACACACATGTTTGGGAGTGACAGTCATCTGGAGAGACAATTTTTACTTTCAGTGTTTTGATATCATTCCGTTTTTCCCAGTTTTAAAATGCATTGCAAGTGATTTATAACTAATGATAAACTACATATTTAAAAATAATTTTAATATTTATTTTTTTAAGAGAGAGAGAGAGACAATGTGAGCAGGGGAGGGGTAGAGAGAGAGGGAGAGACACAGAATTTGAAGCAGATACAGGCTCTGTGTTGACAGCCTGACAGAAGGCTTGAACTCATGGACATGAGATCATGACCTGATCTGACGTAGGATACTTAACCAACTGAGCGCCCATAAAAAATAATTTTAAGGGTTTGAATTGTGCCAATAATAATTTAATTCTACTTGTATTCCAGACTGCTTTACTTGACTGAAAGACAATGAAGTGAAGTACAAATATCTTCACACAACCTCTAGAACTGGTTGGGATTGAGTACATCCTACAACCTAAGCTCTAGCCAGTCACGTGTGACTGTGACATGTGATCCATGTACTTAATTTTCCTTCAAAACCCAGCGTTTAGTTAATCAAGTTGTGAGTATACTCATGGGAATGCACTTCCCATCTGCATGCCAACTGTCATTTTTCTCTTTGCCTCTCTTCATTTCCTTGTGCTGTCTCAGGAAACTCACTCTATTACCTCTTTACTCTCTCAAATAGATTCTTCTCACAAGGATTGAGACATGATCAGGTCTTTTCTATTAAAAGAAAAATAAAATCCCAGCAAAACAATGAAAGGATTTTCCCTTGAATACATACCTTCTCTCTCCCTTCCCTTCCTTCTTTAAATCTTTAAAGTGATTTTTGAAAGACATTAGTTCATGTTACACTGGTCATTTTCTCTCCTTCCACTACTTACTGTTGAAAATGCTCCAGCCTGGCTTCCATTTACTTTTCTGAAACAGCTCTCCCTCAGGACACCAAGGAACTCCAAGTTACCAAATAAAATGGACACGGTTCAGGCCATATATAATGTGAAATTTGGCAACATTTGGTATAATTTGCTACTCCCTCATTCTAGAAACTCTTGTTTCCCTTGATTTCCATGACCCAGAACACTCTTGAGTTAGCCCTTTTGTCCTTTTAGTTATCTGCTTAACCTGTCCATTAAATATTTGGAATTCTTCAAGGCTTATTGATAGATTATTTTTCCTTCTCATACTGAACATTTTGCATAGGAAATTTTATTTGGCTACCACAGACTGCAAATTTGTTTCAAATTGAGCCCTCCATCATAGACCTTTTCATGTACTTGCCATTTCCCTTTGGGTATCTCCAAAACCAAAATTATACTCTTGCCTCCATTCTATACCTACCTGGTCATACCCCATTATCTCCTGCCTCATTGGATGACCCCACCATTTATCCAGTCATGCAAACTGTGTATCAAGATATCTCCTTTCCCTCAATCATTACTCTCTATTTCCAGCTTATTATGAACTCCTGTCTTTTATAACTTGTAAGTCTCTTAAATTTATCCTTCATTTTCTGTCTACAAGGCTACTGTTCTAGTCTAAGAAAGCTATCCAAATCTCTGTGAAAAACTTCTGACTGGTTTCTCTATTATGCCCTCTGGTCCACATCTATCAAATTCTTCTCACAACAGTGTTAATTTTGAATCACAAATTTTGTCATCTTTCCCATGATCTTAATATGAATTCAGTACTTTTTTATTGTGTTCAGGATAAAGGACAAATCTTAATGTGGTCCGAAGAGTGCTATGTGGTCTGATCCTTGCCTGTCTTTTCAGCCTCAGACTATATATTTTTGCCCCTTCTACCAGCCACAGCACATGCAGCATACATACATTTTTCTCCTTCAGGAATGACCATTAATAGAATCCTTTTTGTTTTCCCATGTAAACTATTCAGTGATCAGTTTATTTTGATCATCAGTTCTGTGTTTTGCATAAATTGCAGAATTAGTTTTGTCTTCACCTGTTGAGATCAATCATCTGGTTGTTTAATTACTTCTTTTAGATCTCTATATAGTATTCTACATATTCAGTTGGTCTTTTGTCACTGTACATTCATTTGTTTTATTTTTTTAATTTATTTCTGAGAGAGAGAGAGAGAGAAAGAGACAGAGAGAGAGAAGGTGAGGGTCAGAGAGAGAGAGATACAGAATCTGAAACAGGCTCCAGGCCCTGAGCTAGCTGTCAGCACAGAGCCAGATACGAGGCTGGAACCCACGAACCACGAGATCATGACCTGAGCCGAAGTTGGACGCTTAACCGACTGAGCCACCCAAGCATTCCTGGTACATTCATTTTTAAACCCATTCATTTTATAGATATTCATTAAGCACAAATAAATCAGAAAATATTTGAGGTGGTGACATTGGGGGAAGGAAGTCAGGTGCAGGGCCAGGCTCAAAAACTGATCCTGCTCACAAGGTGGTGATGGAGAAGACCCATAATGTATCACCAACTATTCTTATGTGCTCTGTGTATTGCATGGTGCAGCCACTCATATTTCAATTATACCATACAGAAAAGACTCTTATATTGCTTCCTCTACTATGTTTTATCAGACTTCACCCTTGTAAATTAACATAATATCTTTAAATATTTTAAAAGTGTCACTTTTGGGGAATGTGACTGAAGAAGCATTGCTTCTTCTATACTAGTCCCAATGCCAGCATTAGATCCAGCTGAAGCATGAATAAATAAAACATCATATCTAAAGTATTCATTGTGCATACCAAAATCACTTTAAGACCATTATAAAATCAATTAAGTATAATTGATTTTATATACATATTTTTATAAATTATTTTAGAGAGAAAGTGCACAATGGTGGAGAGAGGCAGAGGGAGACAAAGAGAGAATCTTTTTTTAAATTTTTTTTTTAATGTTTTATTTATTTCTAGGAGAGAGACAGAGAGAGAGACAGCGTGAGCAGGGGAGGGTCAGAGAGAGAGGGAGTCACAGACTGAAACAGACTCCAGGCTCTGAGCTGGCAGTCAGCACAGAGCCCGATGCGGGGCTCGAACCCACAAACCACGAGATCATGACCTAAGCTAAAGTTGGATGCTTAACCGACTAAGCCACCCAGGCGCCCCGACAAAGAGAGAATCTTAAGCAAGCTCCATACCCAACATGGAGCCCAATGAGGGGCTTGAGCCCATGATCATGAGATCATGACCTGAGCCAAAATCATGAGTCAGATGCACAAGGACTGTGCCACCCAGGTGCCCCAAGAAAGATGTTTTTAAATGTTCTGCTTTTCTATTAATTTAGTGAGACCATGACATCCAAGCCATCATTATATCTCAATAGCATTTATCTCTGATGCATTTTACTGGCTTATAGCCTCTCTCTTTTTCCATTTTTCTGCTCACTGATGCCATCAGCATTACCTCACTCTTTCTAATAAAAAAAAAATCTCTTTCACTATCCCTCCAGTGTACTAGGTCTTTTCACAGTTTAGACACAGTATGTCTAAACACAGTGTTCCAGCTGTATTAATACCCTTTCTCGCCCCTTTCTTCTTCTCATCAAACTTCTATCCAGTCTTCAAGATCAAGAAAAAATGTCAACACACATACGATGCCTTCTCCATAATCCCCAGGCTGAGTTAGTCAACCTTTGTGTATTTTACAAGAATACACTGCTATTTCTTAGGCACAGCACTATTGTTTAATTTTTAGGGATTTTTCAGTAGGCTGTTAAGCTCCTTAAGTACAAAAGAAATGTACCTCATTCATCATCACACACAAAGCACAATATTTTATATACAGTAGGTACTCTCTATATATACATTGACTAAGTTCAAGACAACATATAATAAAATGATTTAAAATATGACATATTAAAAATCTTACCCAGGGGCACTTGGGTGGCTCAGTCGGTTAAGCGTCCAACTTCGGCTCAGGTCATGATCTCATGGCTTGGGGGTTCAAGCCCTGCATTGGGCTCTGTGCTGACAGCTAGCAGAGCCTGGAGCCTGTTTCAGATTCTGTATCTCCCTGTCTCTGACCCTCCCCTGCTCATGCTCTCTCGCTCTCGCTCTCTCTCTCTCTCTCTCTCTCTCTCAGAAATAAATTAAAAAAAAAAAAAACATTAAAAAAATCTTACCTAACTTTCCCACAGGAGGGAATGATCTTCTAAAACAGAAAATTAATTAACAAAAAACTCAGATTAAAAAGTGCAAATTATCCATCTGCATAGAGCTAGTACCAGTGTTCATTATTTGTGAGCTTCTGACAAGGAAGGATTGCACACAGAAATTCCCTGGGAAAATGTGGCTGTTTGGAGAGACACCTGCCAAAATACCTTGGCCAGTTTCTCCTTTTGGGAAAATGAAATGTAAACTTCATCTGGATATTCATTTTCAGACACTCATTTGAGCCCTGAACAACACAGCTAATGAGTACTTTAATTTTTCTGCCTATTTTCTTCCTAAAAATTCAGTTTCCTTTTTAAAGATGAACAATTTAATTTTAACGTGTTAGATCTTTTCAACTATGGAAGAACAGCAGATCCAGCAGCAAATATGACATAACTCACAGAGAGTTAGAACTGTATCCATACTAAAATAAGTATACTTAGTAAAAATGTAATATAAATGTATAAAATGGTATATCATTGTATATGTTAGTTTCATATTATGGATTCCCTTTATGGATGAGAAAAGGGACTTAAAGATGATTTGTTGGAGGAGCCTGGGTGGTTCAGTTGGTTAAGCATCCAACTCTTGATTTTAGCTCAGGTCATGGTCATGATCTCACTGTCACAAGATCAAGCTCCGTGTCAGGCTTTGTGCTGGGTGTGGATCCTGCTTAGGATTCTCTCTCTCTCTCTCTCTCTCTCTCTCTCTCTCTCTCTCCCTCCACCCTTCCCCACCATCATGAGTAGGCATACATACTCCCCTCTCCAAAAAAAATCAAAAAAGAAAACAAAAAATATATAACTATTATGTTTTTTAAACAAAAACAACAACAAAAAAAGTGCTTTTCTGAAGACTTCCCTATTACTCAGGCTTAAAAACTAGCTTTCTCGATTTTTAGTACACCGCTTCTCCTCTAGATGTTTATATATACATGGAATAATGATATTGCAATGACTAGAGTTAAATATAATTTCTGATATTTTTAAATATAGAAACAGATAAAATATAAATTCCATAATTCTTATAAGTTTAAAATTTTAATTTCTCATAAGTCATAAACTGTTTAAGGGTTTTAATTTATGGCTGTCATAACTGTATAAAACACTTTAAAAAAAAAGAGATGCAATTTAATAGAACATTGCAGAAATGTCCCCAAATTTTTCTCTAAAAAATAAATAGCCTTTTTATACACTATACATAGAAATTATCCTTCATCCTAAATATGCCTATCAACTTAAACTCAATATAACTTACAAAGGAGCATTATTTCATTAATTGTATTTCTGATGGTCATTCCACTGAGACGAATAAGTAGCTTTAACTTTCTAGTTGAGGAGTACTTGATTGAGGCATTGTATAAACCTTGTTTCCAATACAAAGGATGGTACTATTTCTGGGAAAAATCAGAATAATAATTCTGAACTTGGGGACAAATATGAAGGTAGCCTGGATATGAGCTGCTGCTTCTTTAACTTTACTGCCTTTGATGTTTATACTTTAAAAGTTAAATCCCATCTCCTCTTATCCTTCTTTGGTTATACGATAGGAAACTATTAATACAATAATACCTTTTGTCACCAAAATCATCCTGAGAACATACATTTTTTATTTTAGTTAGTTTTTACTTGCTAGGGTGGGATGGACATGAGTGTCAGTTATTTATATAAAGAACCCAAAACAAATGTATTCACCAATGGACTGGTCCCTATTGGAAATGTTCCAGAGTTACACCACTTTTTGAGCCTGTTCTGTTAAAGGCAAAGTAAACTAGGTCACCAGGAAGATGTACTCTCTCTCTTCCATTCATATTGACCCCATGCATTCTCAGCTGATTGAGGAGTATCTTACTTTGATGGTTTCTGTCTTCTTATAAACCAAATGTTTCTCTTTGCTGCTGACTGCTATGAATGTTCTCTTTTCTTTACAATAGAATGGTAACATTAAATGTTTTTCTCAAAGTTGTATGGGAATAATTTTTATTTATTCAAGCTAAACTATGTCCTCTTATCATCAAGAACTACAAACTAGATAAACACACACAGGCATTATAATGGCCTCTTCACTGATTTGCTTTCCTTCCAGTTCCTTCGCTATGTAATATGTCCTAGATTTTCTGAAATTCTACTTTACACATGTTAATACCCTGTCCTGAAAACTTTATGTACTGCTTAGTACTATAAAATCAAGCTTTGCTTTGCAGGCTCCTTACAGTGTGATGGTCGCTCGTATATTGCTCTATTCTTATCTAAATTTCTCATAGACAGAAATAACGAATTTAAAACCTGGTCATTATTATTCATGCAGATATGTTTAACTATAAAGTTTGGACTACAGATACCAGTGCTCTTACTTACCATTTGCATATAAATAAAACCAACATTCTCCCTCATAAAGATAATGCCTTATGGATTAGACATGATGTTCATTCTTAAGTAACTTAAGACTGGAAATTTCTAACCCAGGGGTTTACACTTAACTATTCTTTGGAATCAGTGGATAACAAGCAAATGGTAAAGATATGGTTTGGTTTTTATATTTTCACTGTGTATTTTGAACAAGTGTGGTGCTATCATGTAATGTCATGTTTTTTGTTTATTGTACAATGGCAGGGAGCAGCATTCATATTTATTCAATGAATGTAGCCTCTTTTTGAGTGGTGTGATGAATTGTCTACACAACTGTACGTGTTGATCTCTGTATTGTATTGTTATTGTATGCAGTGTCTAATATATATCCATTAAGTTCATTCTGTTGATCTTGCTGTTAACAATTTCCATATCCTTACTGAAATGTGTGTTTGCTTGTTTTATCAATTACTGAGGTCTGTTAAAACTCTCCACTGTGGGGCAACCTAGGTGGCTTAGTTGGTTAAGCATCTGACTCATGGTTTTGGCTCCGGTCATGCTCTCATGGTTCATGACTTCAAGCCCATGACAGGGTCTGTGCTGACAGCACAGAGCCTGCTGCAGATTCTTTGTCTTCTCTCTCTGCATCTTCACTGCTCTCGCTCGCTCTCTCTGTCAGTCTCTCTCTCTTTCTCTCTCTCTCATACATACACACACACACACACACAAATAAATAAATAAACATTTAAAAAAGCTTCACTATGATTTATTTCCTCTTGTAATCTCATCAATTTTGGCTTATTTTGAGGCTATGTTATTGAGAGCTTACAAATTTAAACTTGTTATAATTTCCCTGTGAAAGAAGTGTTAATTGTTATGGAGTGATTATTTTCATATTTAAATAAAACATTTTTTCTTGAAATCCATTTCATTCAAACTTAAAATAGCATATCAATTTTCTTTTAGTTATCATTTATGTGGGAAGATTTCCTCCATGTTTTGCTTTCAGTCCTTCAAGGTCCATATATTATACATCATTGTTTTATAAATAGCAGTTACAGATTGAATTTGTTTTCTGTCCAATCTAACAATTTCTTAATTACACATAAAATGCTTTTATTTCTAAATATTTTAATAACATATATCTGGGTTTATATCTATTGTTTTATCCTGTTTTCTTTTCTGAATACTGCCTTTCATTTTCTTTCTTGCCTTTTTATCTTTCTTATGTTTTCTAGATTGATCATTTTATCATTATTGTTTCATTTTTTCCTATACTGGTTTTCAACTTATGCATTTAGTAATCATTCAGTGGTACCTAGGAATTATATTATATTCAATTAACAATGTCTATAATTATATACAATTAACTTACCAATGTATAAAATTAACTTTTCCCAACAATGTGGGGAATTAGGACATTTTTATTTTATTTACCCTCATTACTGACCTACTGTTGTACATTTTAATTCTGTAATTTTTAATGCCTAAAACAAAATTGGTTTATGTGGTTAATGAACATTTAGTTTTATCCACATATTTACCATTTGTGTGAGCTTCATTTCTTCTTATTGTCAGATCAAATGTCTAAGTGTGGAATTCCATCATGTATGGAGTTGAATTCTTGAGAATTCTTGAGAATTCTTGAATATGTAGATTCGATTCTTTCATCAATTTATTATTATTCTTAGCCATTCTTTCTTGACACTTCCAATCCCTTATTTCTTCCTAAAACTCCAATAAAAATGTTTTAGAACTTCTCTGTCTTAACCTCTCATACCTTTCATTTTAGTGCTATTTTAATCCAATTCACTAATTCTTTTGCTGTGTCTAATCTCCTATTTAATTCCTTCTAATGAATTTTCTTTGAGGTTCTTAAAGATTTTTTTTTTTGTTTCTGGAAATTCTATGGTTTAGTGATTTTTAAATAATTTTCTATAGTTTTCTGTGCTTCTATATTTGTAAGGTTAATAAACACAGTAAGGTCATTATCTGGGCCTAATTATGAGTCTGTTTCTTCTGGGATTATTTATGGTATATTTTTCCCTGTTTGCCTAGTTGAACTCTGAGTTGCTTAATTTGCTTAAAATTATTTATGGGATTATTTGGAAACCTAATAAACTTCAGAGATGAATTAGGTTTTCTTCTTCAAGTGGCCTTGAGCCACTAGCTGTCCCTCCATAACCTTAAACAGAGTGATTTTTTTTTTTTACATTTGACCATACTTGTGACATGAATTTGAGTTGCATTTCATATTGATGGTTGACTTGTATGTGCAACATGCCAGAGATAAATATATTGATTTGGTTTTTTCCCTTTCTTGCTCCATTGGTTGCAAAAATAATTTTTCTTGCATTTTGTTATGACTGTGCTAGGGAAGGGTGATGGCTGACTAATGTTATAGCTATTGGATTCCCAGCTTTATTTAACAGTGTACTAGGGGCTTCCCGCATTGCACGTTAGCATCCTGGAGTATTAAGTTTACACTATTCAGCAAAAGTCCTGACTAAAAGTTTATTGAGTACTCTGTCTACTTCTAGCTTTATATCCTCAGTCACATTTATCCCTAATAATTCCTGTATTAACTTAGAGCATCTTCCCATTTGAAAAGTCTATAATTCTATACATAACCCTGAACCTTACTGTAAACCCCTGCCTTTCAGAAGTATGAAAACTTGGACTCTAAGAATTAAAGGGGACATCACAGGTTTTTTAGTAGAATTATACTTTTACATTTTTACATTTATATAATGTTCTAGGAATGTGTGTTTCAGTTTTCCACAAATCTCAGAAAGCACCTCAAATATAGAGGGGTTTTCTGTTTCATATCTATTTTCATCAGTAGGGTACTTGGCGCCTAGCATGTCTATATTTTGTTTTATTTAAATTTGAGAGTCTGAGTTTACTAAAGCTGTTTTTCCATTACTTGAGAAGGTGAAAACATCAAAATAAATTTCAAAAGGCCTGAATATGCCACAATTAGTTTTTAACAAGTTTGCTTTAATTAGCAAAAATGCAAAAGTAATTTGACATTTACTTTAATCAAAGTACTTATTTAAAGTTGGTTCTGTATTTTCTCTAACACTTGAGAAGAACTCATCCAAATATTTCTAAGTTTCCATATTTTAGTTATAGTCTGTGCTTGTATTTATGTGCCCCTTTCCAAACTCTTCCCCCTCCAGACACACCGCAATATAACTCAAAACATACACACACACAAATGCAATCATCCTTTTTTGCTTAAAATCATGAAAAGAATCCTATCTGGGTCAACTTATTATTTCAGATAAAATGAAAATTTTCTGAATGTGAAAATGTAAACGAGAGACAGCATAGGTAAGCAGACATGAGTTTAGAGACTTAAAATTCTAATACCAGTTACCTGTGTCCCCTAAGATAAATGACTAATCTACCTCAATAAGCAGGGAATTGGAATACCATGGGGTGTTTTTGGAATAATGAATAAAAATTAGATGGTAATTTATGTTTGCAAAATATTATATAAATGCTGAAATACACAAATCATCTAAGATAATGCTTAATATACATTATGATATGCCCTATTTTTTTTTGCCAATTTATGATTTTTGCCTCCTAGCCAAATAAGATGTGACAAAAAAATTCCACTGATACATGGCCCACTTGAGAAGAGTTTTGCAATAGAGAACATCTGTGGAAATTACCAGTTTGAATTGTATTGACTTTCAAAAGTTGGGAGAAAAGTCTAACCTTAGAAGAATGTATCCTAATGGAATATCTAGAAGGATGCCCCATGGAGTTCAGTAAAGATAAAGTAATGGAACTAAATTCCATTTCAGTTCTTTTTCTCTTCAGTGGCAACCTATTTCTAAATGTGAGAGTAAAATATAATAGTTCAGCTTCTCAGTGATTACACTAATATAAATTCTCAGTATGTTCTTTTCTCCTATTTTATTTTATATTTATTTATTTATTTTTAATTTATTTATTTAAATTCAAGTTAGTTAACATACGGTGTAGTGTTGGTTTCAGGAGTAGAACCCAATGATTCATCACTCATGTATAACACCCAGTGCTCATCGCAACAAGTGGCCTCCTTAATGCCCATCACACAACCCCCCGGCGCCCCCCCCCCTGCATCAACCCTCAGTTTGTTCTCCTTATTTAAGAGTCTCTATGGTCTTCTTTTACCTTGCTATAGAGGTTTTTACTCCACCGTGAGTACTCACGATCCTTAATGCTTTATAGCAGTGAGAGGATGAATCATCTTGGCTTACAACTTGACAACTGAAAATTGCTTGTGAATTTAGTCCGTATTTCATGAAAAAAGAAAAAAAGTCAGTTAAGCCCACTTAAAATAAACTATGATTAGATTTAAATTAACATATGTTCTCTGTCTCTCTTTTAATTAAATGTTTTATTTTCTGGGTCCAAAAAGGCAATAATAATAAAACAAGTCTTAAAATTCTATAGCTACAATAGCTAGCTGGCCTTCAGATAATGGATTCATGATGAAAATATGCATGAAGTAATATTCTGACATGGAAATTTAGAACTTAGAGTTTTCTGTGTGTGTCTGTTAATTTATTTTCTCTCTTCTTTTTTTTTAAATTTCTTTAAAAAATTAATCCAGATTGTCTATTCCAAAGAACCTGGGTCAAATATCTGACTTCACTCCCTACTTGGAACCCATAAATTGAATGTGATTTTGTACAAATCCTGAGAGAGATACCTAGACAAATCCTATCCTTACAGAGCTCCCAGTGTATTAGAGAAGGCATGTGCATAATGACTGTCCACATAATGACTATCCATCCATGAAAGATGCTCTACCAACATTTTGAGAGTTCAGAGACGATGGCTTGTTTTTTAGTGTACCTTCAAGGTGGCTTCAAACATTCAAGGGGGAATGTAGAATAGAGAGTGTCTTGTACATAAACTAAGTAACATGAAAAACCTACAGAACTAGAAAACTGTGATTTGTAAAGCTAACACATGTCTTCAGGCTTTGGGTAGAGGGTGGTGCTTCAAAAAATTGGTGGAAAATTAGATCAGATGGGGGAATTTCTCTATGATATTCTCACAAGTTGAGGAATATTATTTGTCTTCTGTACTTAAAATGTTGGTTCTCAACATTTTAAAGAAATAAAGCCTGTGGACTCTGACTCTTTAAAAGGTAATAATGCAATCATGACAGGTTTTTCCATTTTTCCTCCTGAGGGATAGCCTTGATAGAGAATACAGCTCATTATCTTTAATGTGTAAGTTTTCACGACTTTCTCTAGTGAAAGTAGGGCAGAGATTATTTTAATATCAATCACAACATTAAAATCAAATGGTTGGTATTATAGAGCTCCATAATCTCCCATGAGAAGACCATTCAGAAGTGGAGCCTATGAATGTCTGCTGTGACGTTAAGTTTAGACTATAGCGTCAAAGAGGGGAGAACTTGGAATGGACAAGCACATGGCAGATTGTTCAGGGAAATCTTGTCCTGGGACATGATGTCAAAGCTGGCTTGCTTTTGGTTTGTGACAGACAACCTGAGATCGCCTGGAATCAGTGTCTGTTATTTCCTCCGTATGAAAAGGAAATATTACATGGGGTAGGTCTGTATTACCAGGTACAAGGAGATAATGAGATGCTCACAGGTAGTAATTGTCAGCAACAAACTTTACGCTGTTATTGTGAGTATAGTAGAGTGAATGTTGGACTTGGATTTTAAAAAGAGAGTTGAATGACAGCCTCAGCTTAAGTTTGAAGGGTGAATCCATCACTAGCTGTGTGACCTTGAGGAAGCCCTGTGAAACTTCTGGGCTTCGGTTTCCTCATCTTTCAAGTAGAAGTAAGAGTTCCTGGCCTTTTTATCTCAAGGGTATTGTGAAGGTCAAAGATAACTGGTGTGGAGTGGTTTGAAAAGTATGCTAGACTGAATAATTACATTACAGATATTTCAATGGAGTCTTCCATGTAAATTTGAAAGCCTTTAAAAAAAATACCTGACTTGTATGATTATAGTGTGGGCAAGTTTCTTAAATTATTATGCTTTAGTGTTTTCAACTAACAAATGGAATAATAGTATCTACCTCTAGGGTTATTATGGAAATTATAGGGCTTAGAAATTGTAACATCCTTAAGATGGTACTAGGTACATAATAAACTCCATTTAAGTATCAGTTAAATACGTACACTCTTTCATTCATGCATCCATTCATTCATTTATTTGTTCACATGTAATCTCAGTATGCTTCCTGCATGGTGTAGAAGAAAGAACCTTTAGTATAATTGAGCTGTTTATAGGATAAAACCAACAGAAAACACAGGATCTGCATCTGTTTTTTCTATGCTTCATACTCAGTTTAATTCTCCATCTTTAACTTTTAGAACCCTATTTCTTTCATTCCTTCTTCTCATTGATCACTTTTCTAGGCTTCTGTGTTTACTTCTCATCTTACAAAGGTGACCCCATTGAGATCAATGATGACCAGAGGATACTGTAACTCCAGGTGGGGAGGGCATCCAATTGGTCTTTAATAACCAAAGTGATTCAATTAACTTTTCATTCAATAAGATTGACTATAAATTTCTTCCAGATACAACAACTAGTATTCACCAAAGTAAAATCTCCCTGAAATTAGCAGTTCTAGGCTGCTGTAAGATGTTGTTCTCATTCATATTAAAATGCAAGAAAAATGTGGTCTTTCTGGCTGGTTCATACAAAATTAAAGCTTTCACTAAATTCCCATCACATCACTAAAACTGAGTTATGAATATAGGGCAGTGTTTTGAAAACTACAAAAATTTCTCTGTCAGAGTGCAGAGCATATTACTCTTTTTTTCTCCTATCTGCAATGACTTGTTAGTGTATGTCTCTAATGGATGTAATAGCTGAAAAATAGGATGAAATGCAGGTGTCTTCTGATGTTTCAGCACTGAAATAGTCGCATTTGCTTCTCTTCCTTACCCTGCCATTGATAGTAAAAGTATATGTGCTAAAATCAATACTTAGTACTCCAGGCTGATCCTGAATTAGAATGTTTTTATTTTAAATTTGTTAAATAGAAGAAAATACAAAGAAATTTCAGTTCTAAAATCTTCCATTTTTAAGCATGAACAAAGCAGTAAATTTTAAATCAGTTTTCTGGGAAAATTCTTTTCATGCTTTTATAACAAATATTTTGTGCAAGGTCTTTGGAAAACTTCCAACCCATCTGCTTCTACTCAGTTGTACGGACCATGATTTTCTATCAAATTTGTCAAAAGTCTGACTCTCTGTCTGAAAGTAGCACATTTGATCTAAATACCACATAATATAGAAATGAATGACTTCAATTGTCTTTATAGTTAATTAAAAACAACTTAGTGTCTCATTTATGGATATAAGCAAAGTGTTGATTTGTCTGTTTATTAGGATTTTTTATTAGACTACCTGTACTCTTGAGACAGAATGTAAGATGTATTTTGGTGTATTAGATGAGAAATATTGACCCTTTCAGCCTAATACCTGGATTCTTGCATTCTTGGTCAGAAACCAGTTTCTGTAATAATTAGTACTGAACGCCATCCCAAGATTTAATAAAAAATTCAAAGTGAACATAATAAAGTAAAACTTTCCATATTTTTTTCATTAATCTGATTTTCCCTCTCTTTGTACTACCCATTTTCTGGTTTAAGCTTCAGTTGCTTCTCATGCCAATAATTGAGACTACTTCCTACATAGATTCTGTCTCCATATTCCCCTCCCCTTCAGCCCACACAACATGCTCCTGCCAGGATAATCATCCTAAAACATAGACTCTGCTCATATTCCCCCAGGTACAAATGACTTCAAACTCTTCTATTTGCCAGTAGAACAAGGTGCCATCTCCCTGACCTGATTTCAAAGTTACTGTTTTAGTTCAAGCAGACTGGACTATTCACAGTTTTGTAAACATCTCCTTACTCTAGTGTTTCCTTGCCTTTCATTAATTAGGTTCCCTGCTGTTTATCTACCTTATCTCTCAATTCCTCCATTTTTATATGATGAAATCCTACCTAATTATCAAGTGATTGTTCACAAACCATGTTATATGGTTTTTGTTTCATCTTTTATTGCATAAGCTGTATTTTTACTTTTCTCATGCTCTGTGGAATGTTATGTTATGGCTATTCATGTTGTAGATTATGAAACTCTAGAAGACAGAAATCTATCTTAATTGTCTTTGCATAAAAACACAGTATCGTGAATAGTAGTGTTCATTCATGTGTTCACCTGTTTAAAAAGGGTTGAGCGCCTCAAGTTAGCTACTTTGCTAGGCCATGGGAATATAAAAGATTTACCACACACAACAAGGGCAGGTGAATGAATAGGCTCTGAAACCAGATAGTCATGGTATCAAATCCTGATTCTGCAATTTACTGTACCTTTGCATTAGGGGTCCTGCTTTGAGCCATGCAATAGAATTTGGGTACAATAACAATCTCATATTGTCAGGATTTATTGAAATATTCAATTTAAAATTTCTAGTAACTATGATCTATTTGGACATTAAATGAAAGCTATTTTTTCATCCTTTCTTTTTTCAATCTTCTTTCATGACATCCAGATTATCAGTGGATACATAGCCAAAGAAAAAGTTATGAAATAAGATAACTACTATAATAGACCTCTATATAATGTGATTTTGGAAGCAGAGAAATAGAATTTCTCCTGGTATTTTCTAAATACACACACATATATGGTATACATATGAGAGATTTTTCCTCCTCTTAGTTAATTTGGTAAAAGTGATTGTGAGCATTTTTATAAGTATTTTAACTTACTTTTTTCACTTAAAAGTTTTATAGAGATCCATCTATATTAGTGCCCACCCCACACACAAAACATACCTCATTCCTACCAAGGAATCCTATTCTATATGTGTATAATCATTTACTTGATTGTTTCTTATCTATAGACATTTTAGGATATTTTTAATTTTGTACTATTATTAAAATGCTTCATAGGAATCTGTAAGTATGTATACATCTATCTTTGCACCTATGTCAGTTCTATTATCATAGGGATTTTTACATGTAGAATTTGGGGGTCAAAGTCTGTTGGGCTGAAGTTGTTAGATTTAACACATAATGCCCAAACGCCCCCTGTTATGGACTGAATGTTTATAGTCCCCTAAAATTCTAATCTCCAATGTTATGCTGGGCCTTTGGGAGGTAATTAAGTCATTAGGGTGAAACCCTCATGAATGGGATTAGTGCCTTTATAAGAAGAGACAAAGCTTGTGCTCTCTCTCTCTGCTCTGTACCATGAAAGGTACGATAAGAACGCCATCTGCACCAGGAAGTAGGCTCTCTGGATTTGCCAGCTCCTTGATCTTGAACCTCCAAGCCTCCAGAACTATAAAAAATAAAAGTCTGCTGTTTAAGCATCCAGCCTATGGGAATTTGTTATAGCAGCCCAAACTGACTAAAACAGCCTCCAAAAATATTTTATGAATGATTTCTACAATCTCACAAAAGTGTCTATTTCCATATAGTTGGGATATCAATTTTTAAATATGCAAAATTATGAAACATTGAAATTAAATATTATTTTATTTTATTTTCCCTATTTAACTATGAGGTTGGGCATTTCCTTGGAATTTATTAACACATTCTTAAACTTGATTCATATCTTGTGGCAACTTTTCTATTGCACTGGCTCTTTGTTTTGTTCCCATTAATTGTAACATTAAGCCTCTGTCTACTACATATATTTATATATTTTTTCATTCTGGCTCTCTTTTGTCCTTCAGATTTGATTATGTGTCTTTTATTCCATGTGAGTTTTTTCTTTTTTTCACTAAGAGAAATCTGTCAAAATTTAGACTTATAGTTTCTCAATTTTACATCTTGATTAAGAATTCCCAACTCTAATATAAAAATATCCTTACAAATACCTAAAACAAACAAACAAAAGTCTTTAAAAAGCGGTCTTACTTTCTTCTCTGAGACAACTACATAGACAAACAGTGCAATATACATGGCAAAAGTTACCATACTTAATGAAATTACCAAATGTTGACACCTCATAACTACAAACTGTGATGAACAATAACCAAATACAGTGAAGGTGGGACTAATTAAAAGGAAGAGAATGAAAGGGCATATTTTGCAGACCACACAGAGTGCATTAAAAAACAATGTGCTACAGTTATGTAGGCCCAACTAATAATGTCTTAATTGAAACAGCAGAGTCTGGGAGGCACAAATGGCTGTGAAAATCCCAGGGGCCACGTTCTGCATTGATGATTGGCAGAGACAAGGAGCTACAAGCTACATTCACTCAGAAAAGTGATCCTTGCAGGATTCCAGATTTAATTGTGTCAGCACAGAAGAGCAGTGGCTCCAATGAACATTGCTGTTACTGACAGTCTGCTCGAAAGACATACAAACTAAATCACATCAACTGAAACCTGATGTATAGGCCTCGTAAGAAGAAAAGACACTTTCTACTTATCTGAAAGGTGGGAAACACAAATATGGACACATCAAGGAAATGCAATGTTGAGAATTTGTGAGAAATCAGTAAAGAGTCAGTGATGATTTGTATCATAAGTGAATAAGCATGGCATTAATGGATTCCTAAAGTAAATTAAAAGTTAAGTTATAAAATAAAACTGGTAAAGAATAGATTAAAGTTGGGACGCCTGGGAGGCTTAGTCGGTTGAGCATCCAACTTTCGCTTAGGTCATGATCTCGCGGTTTGTGGGTTCGAGCCCCGTGTCGGGCTCTGTGCTGACTGCCAGCTCAGAGCCTGGAGCCTATTTCAGAGTCTGTGTCTCCCCCTCTCTCTGACCCTCCCCTGCTCACGCTGTCTCTCTCTCCTAGAAATAAATAAAAATATTTAAAAAAAAAGAATAGATTAAAATAATAATGCTAAAACATAGAAGAGTTAAGGTAAACACACATGATCTAAAAAGCATAAAACAAATAATCAGAAATAAAATGGTCCTCTGAGAAAACGGCTCCAAAAATAGATATAAAGAAAATTGATATAAGCCTCATAGTATAAGTATTGTCACTTTGGATGTTCCCTGGAAAATTTCACATAGGATCAAATGATTAGTTCTGTGAACATTTGGTGAAACCATATGAATACTGTATGTGATTTTGCAAAAGGATTTTAAATAATTTTCTCACTAAAAAAATAGAGGATAAATTGGTCATTCCATTTTTTCTTAATTTACTTTTATAAGTTACCTCCTAAGGATTTTTTCATTTCAGTGGTTTTTCACAATTATAAAAAATATTTGGGGGATTAAAAAAGAAAAATTTTAGGGGCACCTGGATGGCTCAGTTAGTTAAGCGTCCAACTTTGGGTCAGATCATGATCTCACAGTTCATCGGTTTGAGCCCCGCTTCTGGCTCTGTGCTTACAGCTCAGAGCCTGGAGCCTGCTTCAGATTCTGTGTCTCCTTCTCTCTCTGCCCCTCCCCCACTCATGCTCTGTCTCTGTCTCTTTCAAAAATAAATATGCATTAACAAAAAATTTAAAAAAACAAAAAGATTTTAAAAGTAAAATTGACTTAAACTAAACTTCACGTTTATAAGGTATACAGTTTGATAATTTTTGACATACGAAGATATTCTTTTTCCCAGGCTTCTTTAACTCAGTACAGTTATTGATGGGCTCATCCATATTAATACGTGGGTCAACAGCCCATTCCCCTGTGCTGGGTGTATTACAGTTTGTTAATCCTATCAATAGTTATGGACACCCAGGCTGTTTCCAGTTTGGGACTATTAACAAAACTGCTCTGCACACATCTTGGTATGGACATAAACTTCCACTGGGTACATAATACATGTGGAAAGGCAGGGTCATATGATATGTATATGTTTAACTTTTTAGGGAAGTTCCAAGTGGTGTTCCAAAATGTAGTGTTTTACATTCTCACCAGCACAGTGTGAGAATTCCAGTTCTTCCACATCCTTTTCAATACCTCATAAGAGCAATTTTTTACATTTCTGCATCCTAACAGGTGCCTCGTGTTATTTTATTGTTATTTGAATTTTCATTTTCCTAAGACTAATGTCAAGCCTATTTTCATATACTTATTTCCCATCTACATATCTTCTTCAATGTGTCAATATTTTCTTTTGTGACTTTTTTCTATTTTGTTTAAAAAATACTTTTTATGCCAAAGTAATAAAATATTCTTCATATGGTTTTCCAATTATTTATACTTTTGGCTTTTACATTTATGTATCATGTATTTAAGGTAAATAACATTGACTTTTAAATAAAGCATGACACGGGTTTAATTTTATATTTGTAACAAAGATAACAAATGTTTTCCCATAAACTATCAATTTTGGGGGGCACCTGGGTGGCTCAGTCAGTTAAGCATCCAACTCTTGATTTCAGCTCAGGTTGTGATCTCACAGTTTGTGGGCTCAAGCCCCAAGTCGGGCTCCATGCTGCCAGCGCAGGGCCTGCTTGGGATTCTCTTTCTCTCCCTCTCTCTCTGCCCCTAACCCACTTGCTTACTCTCTCAAAATAAATAAATAAACATTTTGTTTTTAATTATCAAGTTTAACCTTTCTCCAGTACCCTGTAAAACCACCTCAGTCATATTAAGGGCCCGTGTTTATATGGCTGTCTCTCTGCTATCACTTCTGATCCATGGGTCTGAGTCTAAACCTAGGTTAATAACACACTGTCTAATTATTATGATTTTATAGCCAGTTGTGCAGTTTTGTGGGGAAATTTGTTATTCATGATTATTTTGGTTATTACATTTCCTATAAATCTTCAGAGTTTTTGTTAGATGTACTAAATGTAGATTATTATGTAGGTTATATCTTTATGATATTGAATATTTCATATATCAAGAAGATGTATCTGTTTAGGATTTAGTAAATATATTTCAACAAAGTTGCATTATTTTCTGCATAAAATCATATGCATTTCTTATTTAGAATCATCCATAATTATATTTTTATGCTATTTTTAAATAGTATATTTTAAATTTGAATTTATTTGATTAAAAAAGATAAAAAATATTTGATAACTGTTTATTGTTCTTGAATAAACATAAAATGATCTTTGCAGTGATTCTATTGGAAGAAATTTTCTGATTCATCTTTCTTGGTTAGTGTAGGTCTATGATCTATTTTGAGTTAATTTTTGTGAAAGATTTAAGATGTATGCCGTTAATATTATTATTATTATTATTATTATTAATCTATTCAGACTGTCCTTTTTGTGAGTTTCAGCCTGCCTTATAATTTTTGGTAAAAACTAGAAGTGATTTATTGGGTAATAGAAACTGAAATACATGAATTTTTAGTGTGATATTTTATATTAATCTGGCCAGTGATTAATGTTTTCTATAGAAATAGGCACTAGAGGATTCAGTTTACTCTACCTTCCTTATGTTTCTTTTTTCTCTCTTGTCATCTATGGGTTTCTGAAAGAACTCCTTCTTAAATAGACAGTATGTATCTTCAAGTTCTTTTAGTTGTAATTAACAATTTTTTATCCTGAGGCTCTGTTAATGTTACACTGATGCTTTGGGGATGGGAAACATTCAATAATCTTATGATTAAATCTCAGCTTTTAGGAAACCTGAGTCCCTGGGATATAACCTACCTGAATGTTTCTTAGCCTTGTTTTTCCTCCCATTGGATGAGAGTGAAAAACAGATTCTTTTATAATAAAGAATAATCTGAGTGTATTTCAACATGCCTACTTTCCACCTGCAATACAGAGGATTTTTTTCTGATCTTCACCATGAGAACTTGGCTGGGAACAGCATAGTATTCTGGGGGAACTCCAAAGACTGAGCCTCTTGGAGTTTAGTCTACACTTGGCCTCCAGCAATTCATCAAAATGACCCTTTAAATGATCCTAACAATTACTAGCTCTAGGGGATTTTGCTTCAGGTAAGCAGATCTCGACTATCATTTTCTGTATTTGCCTATGCCTCAAGATTTTGGATTAGTGCTTTTCCCAGTGACCTTAAATCTCAACTGTAATCTAAGAAAAGTTGTTGGTTTTCCATTCATTTAGCTTTTTTCTTGTTAAAATGAGAATTACTACTTCCAGGCTCTTTACATATCAGAGCTGAAGCCAGGTATTTTTGTTTTTGTTGTTGTTGTTGTTGTTTTACGCTTATTTATTTTTGAGAGACAGAGACAGAGCATAAGTGGGGAAGGGGCACAGAGAGAAGGAGACACAGAATCCGAAGCAGGTTCTAGGCTCTGAGCTGTCAGCACAGAGTCTGACGCGGGGCTAGAACTCATGAACCATGAGATCATGACCTGAGCCGACATCAAACACTTAACCGATCAAGCCACCCAGGTGCCCCTGAAAGCAATTCTTCTGGTATGTTTTTATTTATTAAATATGTCACACTGAATATTTACATTTTTTCTTTTATAATCAATTATGAGACATTAAGTGCATCTACCATCTCACTTATTCATATCATGTATGCTTGGAGACATGTGACCTTGTATTCATTCACTCAAAAATTCTAACACAGCTTTAAATATGTGAGGAGCATGAAGATGAAGAGAGTTATTACCTTATAATACCATAGGAAGATGTGTGAATTATTTATGTTACCATAAAATTGTCATCTTAAATCTTTCAGATAAATGGATTCCATCTCATTTTGGAAACAATAGAAATAGTAATCTATTTAGCTGCACAAATGGACAGAAATAATTCTTTATTCAAGAGAAAAATATTTTTACAGCATTCTTATTCTGATCAAGTAAATTGCCTTTTATAATAATGGAAATAACACCACTTTAAATATTAGATCACATTTGGGGGATGGGCATGGAGGAGGGCACTTTGGGGATGAGCACTGAGTGTTATGTGGAAACTAATTTGACAATAAACTATTTGTAAAAAAAAAAAAAATATTAGATCACATTTTCATTAATTTATTTTCAGGTTATTATTATGGCAGAAGCTCTCAAAATTTCATGACATTTAATATGATTTGGAATCACCCAAGGAACATGCAAAAATGCACATTCCTGCTAAAACATAGAAACATAATTATTATAAAATCCTTCAATGTGAAATTAAAAAACAATATTTATGAGTATTGTTGAAGTAAAATGAATTCAGAATCTAAAATGTACAATCAAAGTTGGTAGATGTATTCATGTGTAAATCTAAGCTCCCCAAAATATGAAAACTGATAAAAGACATAGTAACCATCTAGAGATCCCAGATTTGCCAGAAGAATGAAATGTGATAATAGCAAGAAAATTTATTGTTGAAATAAATACTACATTAAGTAAGTGACTGTTATCATACTCAATTCTTAATACTATTATATCCATAGAAAGAGTCAGAAGAGAGATAGAGAAGGGAAGAAAGAAGAAGAAAAAAATTTAAGAGTGAGCTTAGGAATTTTACCTCTTTTCTAACAACCATCATGATTTGAACTGAATTCCTCATCACAGAAATATATCATTGTAATGTCATGTATTGTTTCCCAGATGATTTCAGTTCAAAATCCAAAGATATAGCTTATCCAGGATAAAAATTTTGCTTCAGTTCTGTAGGAACAAACACTGGAATCACATTGTCAAGATCACAGATTTGATATTTAGTTGCTAAGATAAAGGATGCAGGAAGTTTGTTTTTTTTTTTTCTTTAAATCTACTTAATCCTCTTATAATCATGACAAAGAGCAGTTGACTGAAGTTTCTTCTGAGGAAAACTGTTCTCAGAATAATACATGGCACACAGGCAAAGCTGGACAAGAAAAAATAGGAGAAGTCTTTAATTTTATAGCTTTATAGCAAAAACAAAAACAAACATTACTTTCATAATGCCATTGCCATAGTCACATCAAAAAGATTAACAAACTTCTCAAACACCCTGTAATATCCAATATTAAAATCACCTAATTATTCCCAAGTACCATGTTTAGATGGCTTATTCAAACCAAGATCCAATAGTCACGCATTGCTTTTGGTCGTTATATAACAATATATCTGAAATATTTTCCAGTCTTCCCACCTTTTTTTTTTTTTTATGTTTTATTTATTTCTGAGAGAGAGAGAGAGAGAGACAGCATGAGCAGGGAGGGTCAGAGAGAGAGGGAGACACAGATTCTGAAACAGGCTCCAGGCTCTGAGCTGTCAGCACAGAGCCCGACGCAGCGCTCGAACCCACGAAGCTGAGATCATGATCTGAGCTCAAGTCTGACACTTAACCAACTGAGCCACCCAGGCACCCTTCCCACTTTGTTTTTTGATATGGACTTGTTGAAGAAAGTGGCCCAGTTGTCTCTAGAGTATTTGGATATTTGCTTATCCATTTATTGTATTCCTCTATCACCTAAATTTTCTATTTAAAAAGTTAGTTTAAAAATTTTGAGTATAGTCAAGTAAAAATGTGGGAAAGAACACATCATTGGTGATGGTATGTCACTCATATAGTAACACATGAGAACCCACCTGACATGCACTTGTTTCACGGAGTGGTGTTTAGACATGTTGATTTTAAGGTGCTAGTGGGCATTTAAGTGAGAATATGAAATATATAGTTGGATATTTAGATTAGGGGCTATGGAGATTGACGTGAATTAGAGATTTGGTGGACTGCAGACATGAGGTATAATGAAATCGTGCAGGGAGGGCATATAAGGCATGGAAATAATAGGGCCAAAGACAGGTATAAAGAAATCACACAGGAGGGGGTGCCTGGATGGCCCAGTTGGTTAAGTGTCTAATTTCGGCTCAGATCACGATCTCAAGGTTCGTGAGCTCTAGGCCCGCATTGGGCTCTGTGCTCACAGCTCAGAGTCTAGATCCTGCTTTGGATTCTCTCTCTCTCTCTGTCTCTCTCAAAAACAAGTAAATATTGAAAAAAAATTTTATAAAAAGAAATCATGCAGGAGGGCATATACGGCGTGGAAATAAGGCATGGAAGAATCCTAGGAAAGACCAATCTTAAAGAAAAGGCAGAAGAAGGTATGGCAGGACAAACAAGGAAAGCATAGAAACAAATATCAGTGTATCCCCAGTACATTCTTGTTCCTAGAATAAGATCCTAAGATTTTATAGATGTTGCTTTTATTTGGAGGAAGAGAAAGTGGCTAAACAGTTTTATTGAGCTATAATTGATACATCATAAACTACATATATTTAAAGTATACTATTTGATAAGCTTTGATATATGCAGATAGCTATGAAATCATCATCACACTTAAGACAGTAAATGTATTTATCATGCCCAAAGATTTTCTCATGCCCCTCTTTTTAAAGTTAAGTAACAAACTTTTATTTATTTTTTTAATATTTTTATTTGAGTATAGTTGACACATGTTAGATCATTTTTTAGGTGTACAACATAGTGACTCAACTTCTCTATACTTTATACTATCCTCACCACGAGTGTACCTATTATTTGTCACTATACAATCATCTAACACTATTCTAATACCATTGACTCTATTCCCTGTGCTTTTATTCTGTGATGTACTCATTTTATAACTGGAAGTCTGTATCTCACAATTTCCTTCACCCATCTTATCCATTCCCCCATCCACCTTCCCTCTAGAAATCACCAGTTTGTTCTCTTTACTTATAGGTCTGACTTTGCTTTTTGTTTATTCATTTTTTTGGATTCCACATATTAGTGAAATCATATGGTATTTGTCTTTCTTAGTCTGATTTATTTTGCTTTGCAGATTACCCTCTAGGTCCATCTATGTTGTGGCAGATGGCAAGACCTCATTCTTTTTTATGGCTGTGTAATGTCTCACTGTGTGTGTGTGTGTGTGTACTACATCTTCCTTATCTATTTATCTATTGATAGACACTTAGGTTGACCTCTTTGTAACTTCTCTGTCTGACTCCCCAGATAATTACTGATCTACTGTCTGTCATTATGGATTGATGTGCATTTTCTACAGTTTTATATAAATGGAATCATATACCATATACTTTTTATCATTTGGCTTCTTTTGCTTAGCATAATTATTTTGAGATTTATCCATGTTATTACATATTTCAATAATTCATTCACTTTTGGTGTGGAGTAATACTTCATGGTATTGATATTCTAGTTTATCCATTTACTTGTTGATAAGACAAAGTCTGCAGTAAATCATATTATTTTAGTCAACCAATATTTAAACTCCTAGAATGCCAGATTCAGGGCTAGATACTAAGTTGGAAAGAGAACAAGATGGATAAGCCTTAACTGTTGGAGTTCATAGTTTTACCCAAGAAAAATAAAGCATATGTCCATACAAACACTTACATACAAATGGTCATAGCAGCTTTCTAGAGGTATAAAGCTCCATTCAAATTATATTCTACTAATAAGGATAGAATGGCTGATTCATATGGTATGTATATATTTAAATGTTTAAGAAACTGCCAAACTGTTTACCAATGTAATTGTACCATTTTATATTCCCACCAACAGTATATGAGATTACCAGTTCTCACACATCTTCAAAATAATTAGTTACTATGATTAGTAATAATAATTTTAGTCACTTTACAATTAGTATCTCATCATAATTCTCATGTATATGTGTCTAATGACATGATGGCGAACACCTTTTCATGTATTTATTTACCATTTGTGTGTATTCTTTGGTGGAGAGTCTGTTAATTCCCTTTACTGCTAATTCTAGTGTCTGTGGCAGGTCTGGGTCAGTTTGTACTGAGTGACTTTTCTCCTTATTATGGATTATATTTTTCTGGTTCTTTGTATACCTGATGGTTTTTAAAACATTTTTAATGTTTTTATTTATTTTTGAGAGAGAGAGAGAGATACAACGTGAGCAGGGTAGGGTCAGAGAGAGAGAGAGCTACAGAATCTGAAGACAGACTCCAGGTTCTGAGCTAGCTGTCAGCACAGAGCCCAACATGGGGCTCGAACCCACGAACCATGAGATCATGACCTGAGCCGAAGTCGGATGCTTAACCGACTAAGCCACCCAGGCACCTCTGTATGCCTGATGATTTTTAATGGATGTCAAGCATTGTGAATTTTACCTTGCTAAGTGTTAGATATTTTTTGTATTTTTATAAATATTTTTGAGCTTTGTTCTGAGGTAGTTAAGATACTTGGGATTTGTTTGATCCTTTAAGGTTTTGCTTTTCAGATTTGTTAGTTGGATCTTGAGCAGTATTCTCTCTAGGCTAATTATTGCCACTACTGAGGTAAGACTTCTGAGTACTCTACCCGGTGACCCTCTCAATTATGAGGTTTTCCAATCTGACTGGTGAAAAAAGTCACTAGTCCTCAGCCTGTTTGATCGAGAGCACTGTTGCCTCTAATTCCTTGATCTTCCCTAGCTGCAGGTAATTTCCTCATCTACATGCAGTGATTAGTACTTAGTGCTTGAAGAAGATGCTCCACGATCTCAAAGCTTTGTCTCTGGATATATCACTCCTCTCTGTTCCTCTATCCTGACTTGTCAATGTCCTGACTCTCAGCTCTGTTTTCTTAGCACATATATTCGTCCAGCTCTGCCTCGGTTTCCCCCTCCTGTGCCACATCCCAGAAACATCTTCATTATGTAATCGTAGGCTCTTACAGGGATTACTGTCCTTACTTGCCTGATGTCCACTCTCCTGAAAACTGTCATTGTATATATTTGTCAGCATTTTAGATTATTTCTGGTGGGTAGATAATTCATCTTCCTGATACTTCATCTTGGCTGGAAGTCAAAGATGCTTTGTTTCAGTTTTTAAATGGTTGCTTTCCTTTTCTCCATTAAGAAAAAGAAAATCTTCTAACTTTATACCTCTTTTTTTACCTGAAGGAAAGAATTGACAATGTCCTTTTTTTCATATCTGTATGTATTTCAACTGAGTGCTGTTTTCAGGTCACCTAAATTTAGTCATTTGAGATATGTTAACATTTCCATGGCCATAAATCAATTAGTTAATCTCTTATTTCAATGTGCAAGTAAAAATTACAATGCTATTGAGGTGTCTTGCCAACTCACCTAATACCAGCAGCACTAAAGTTATTCCAGGGCGGGGAGAAAATTAATCTTCAATCATTTTTTTTTTCCTTTTTGGACATTATGCTGAAAAGATAGTTACCCTAAATGATTTTGAATATATTCACAAAATTATTATATCTATCCAAAGAATCCTAGATGTAAGACTTAATAAATCCAGTACTATTTTATAGTTAAATAGTAAACTAGATTTATAGACATTTCTAGGTTATGTGACCAGGAATTTGGTAGAACTCTGCCCTTAATTCTATCAAAATGCCTATCAAAAGAAACAAAAGAAGGAAAATGCAACAGAACTATGAACTAAATATGGAAGAAAACATATGCCAAAATCCAGAGGGACTTTACCCTAATTACATTAATTATGAGAGAAAGTTTAGAAACACTTTTATAAACTAGTAACCATATGTTCCATCTTCTGATAGAAAATAGTACAAACAGCATCAAAGATGCCAGAAAAAAAAATTATTAAACTCTATTGTTCCCATGATTCTGGGATGAAAAGGCTCAACTAACCTCGGAAATAAACTACAGTTCTCCAAATGCACAGGAACTCCCAAATGAGCTAAGAGTAATCCAGAAATCTCCTTTGCCATCTCTCTCCATGTGGCCCATCATCCTTCTCTTCCAAACACCCAGTAGAGATTTTAGCCATTGAAACAATGATGAACCTGGACCTATATGGAAAACGGTACTCTGGCCTCTGAACTCAAAACTCAGAATAAAACAAAATCTTGTAAACTGTGTTTTTGAAAGGAAAAATTATAAAAGCAAGGCATGCCAAAAAATACAGCTGATGTGTTTTAAGTGCAAGTTCCAATTTACAAGCTGCCTTTTTAAATATATTTCTTATTTCCTCTCTGTCATTGTTTGTTCATTTTAATAAGATGATTAGATGAGGGGTACCTGGGTCGCTCAGTTAGTTAAGTGTCTGACTCTTGATTTCAGCTCAGGTCATGATCTCATGGTTCATGAGTTCGAGCCCCACATTGGGCTCTGTGCTGACACTGTGGCGCCTGCTTGGGATTCTCTCTCTCCTATCTCTCTGCCTCTCTCCCCTTCTCTCTCTCTCAAAATAAATAAATAAACATTTAAAAAGAAAAAAAAGATGATTAAATGAAATAGAGCATGTGAAAACTTTAGCCCAGGAGCTTATATACACAAAGCATTCAGTAAGTTTCATTATTGTCATTGTCACCATCACCACAATCATTATTTCCTTTCTATTGTTGTATGGAAAAATTAATAGCAAGAATTTTAACTTAGCAAGTTAAACATAGGACGTAGGACAGTAGGTTCAAAGTCCTTGCTAGTAACAAAGAATATGCATAGTTCTAGTAATCTCCTCCAAAAACATATAGAGAACAGTGCCACAGGTAAGTTTAGTGAGATTTAACAACTATTCCTCATGAAAATGCTGAGTATATTGAAGATGGAAGGGTATCTTCTTCATGTGATAAAGAATGTCTGCTATTCTGAAACCCAGTATTACACTTAACATAGAATCAGTGGTGGCACATCCTTAAGTCTGGAACAAACAACAATAAGATAAATACATTAGAGTTCTTGCTATTGAAAAAGGAGACACTATCATTTTCTAATAATTTCTTTTACTTCAAAACCCTAAAATTTCTTCTGAGAAGCCTTTGAAATTAGTAAGGGATATAAATAATACACTAACTTTGACCAAAATAAATCCCTGGTGTATTTAAGTTTGAAAATGAAACTGCTTAACTGTAAAAGGAAAATGTAGAAAAATTTCCCCCAAGATGAGGAAACACATTCTAAACACAAAATCAAAGGGGGAAGTCAACAAGGATAAGTTTCAAATATTTTATTACATTAAAAAATCTTTATCTGCATCATAAAACTAAAAACAAAAGGAGAAACTACAAAATGGGAGAAATTAATTGTCAAACATATTGCATAAAATGTTTGAATTTCTTGGAAGTTATTAAGTTAATACAAATTCATAAGAATAAAAATATCCCTTTATATCAGTGGGAAAGGCATGTATTGCTGGTATATTAAAAAAAGGACAGTTAATGTATATATGAAAATAAGTAGCATTCAAAATAATTAAAGTTGAAATAATATAATCTTTACCTAGAATATTAGAAAACATTTTATAAAATATATAAATTAATGTTCAAAAGGATATGCATTAGTACAGCCCAATTATGTATTGTGTCTTATATTTATCAAGCAGTTATTTATTAAATCTTTCTCTTATAGTATATTTATACAAATAATATTACCCTATAACTATTCATAATATCCTTATGAAGTAGGTACTTATTAGCATCACTTTACAATACATAAACAGGTAAAAAGACAGGCACAGAGTGATTAAGAGTGTGTCCAAGCACACAGTTAGCTAGAAGTAAATGAAGGCTTTAATTCTCGTGGTCTGATTAGAGAATCCACCTTGTTAATCACAGAGCTATGATAAAATCATTACACATATTTCTGAAAAATTATTTAAGCACATTAAAATTATTAAGCACATATCAGTGTAACAATCTGTGTCAACTATACTCAAAACAGACAAAAAAAAAAAAAAAGCAAACTACTGAAAAGGCCACAAAGAGCTAAAAATACAGGGGGAATAAAATGACCAAGCTGGAATTTAAGTGAAAGCGAAACTAGAGCAGGTTTGTGGAGAGTTGATTTGGCTCCTATGTGCCAACTTAGTCCCAAAAATATATGACTTTTTCACGGTAAAGGAGCGGGTCGGGAGTGAAACTGATTCTTAAACCCAAGTCTTACTTTAATCCTAATGCTGTTTGTACTAACCCAAATTGTTGAAGATTGTAGAGTATTTTATGGCGTTTTGTTTTTTATTTCATGTTTCCTACAATGACATTTCCTCCTGTTCCAGATGGATATAACTATAGCCCCATGCGGAAATAATGTCTTCGGAAAACACATAATTAGATGCCTGTGAGAAAATGGCAATAATGACACGGGTGTTATTAATCATAGTGGCACCTGGATGCTTTTTTGCTATCTACGTCCTTATGTAATAAGTATAGTCTTCCATCTCTGACAAAGAGGATTTTAAAAACGTTTTATAAACCAAAGAATATCCTTCCAAACTAGGAAAGAATTATGTATAATGAATTCCCACCAGTGTTCTCCCAGCTATCCAGCTATCAAAGTATTTTCTAAGATTTGAGGTCTAATGTAAATTGTATTTCCCTCATAATGATAGACATGGTCTTTTGAACTTAAAATAAAAACAGTCAGGTAATACACTTGGAGAGACTCATGCAGATTAATTTAGGAAGATTAAGACTTAAATCCCCGAGATGAGTACAAAGCCATGGTTCATAGCCCTTGCCATTTAGGCCAGTCATTCTCAATGAGACGGAGGGGAAAGATGAAACTTACCAGGAGAAATTTGGCAATGTCTGTAGACATTTTGGGGTGTCATGCTGGGCATATGATACTGACAGAGGACAAGGATGTTGTTTAATACCCTACTCACAAGATAGCTGCCTATACCAATTAATTATCCGGTCAAATATATGATTAGGGCTGTGGTTGAAAAACCCTGCTTTAGGCCGAGTTTATCACCGGTTATTTCCAAATGGCTAAATCATTCAAAGATGATTTTGTTCTATTTCACTTAATGCCACACTCTGTATTTCCCTTTGGTCAAATGTCAGACTCTTTCCTTACCTTATTGTTCATTCATCACAGGAAGAGATTTTCTGATTAGCAAGTTTGGAAGAAAATACTAAACATGTTTCTTTCAGCTTCTCCCTCCCTCCTTTTTCAGAAACAGATTGCTCACAAAAGCATACCTGCTAGGCGTACCCCACTTCTCCATGCCTCTTTACCAAAGCAGGCCGTACCAGCAAGTTCTAAAGTTATCCACTCATGCCAATGACAATGCTAAGACTGGTCAGTTCAAATACAGCAAGCTGACTGGCTATCTTGTGGCCAAACCAGGAACCTCGGCCATTAAGCAGATTTTCTTATCTCTATATTTTAGAATCCTGTGCCCTTCTTCCTAATTGGTTCAGAACTCAGTGTAAAGGAGAGGAGTTTCATCACTGTATCCTCTCTAATTCTCTACAATCCCTATATTCCCAAGTGTCTCAAAAAATGTAAGCTTCTATACAGTCACACTTTCATACCACATCCTTAATGGTTTTATATATCATTGCCTTATATTCTGAACTATTCCAATTACCTTGTTAGTCTGCCTCTATTTCTGTTCACCTTCTGTCTATCCACATGGTCCATCGTGTTAATCTTCTCAGAGCACAGTTCTGATGGAGAGAGCATGTGTCCAGCCTTCAAACTTTCCTCTCTCATTCTATCCATAAAAATACCCAAATTTTGGAGTGCCTGGCTGGCTTGGTCATGGAACATGTACTCTTGATTTGGGGGTTGTGGGTTTGAGCCCCGTATTGAATGTAGAGGTTACTTAAAAATAAATATTAACATTTTTAAAAATCTATTAAAATGTGTAAATTTCTTTTTTTAATGTTTATTTTGGAAAGAGAGAGGTAGTGAGAGAGAGAGAGAGAGTATGTGAGCAGGGGATTGGTAGAGAAAGAGGGACAGAGGGCCTGACCTGGGACTCAGACTCACAAACCATGAGATTATGACCTGAACCAAAGTCTGATACTTAACGGACTGAGCCACCCAGGTGCCTCTGAACACCAAAATTTCTCAGCATTGATTTCAAGTATCTTTTCAACCTGTTCCAAACCACATCTCGAGTCTACACTTCAGATTGGAACAATGATGATCCTCCTTACATGCTCTGTTGAGTGGATATAGTATGAACTTAAGATTCTTTAATGTTGAGGGGCCTGCACTTTCTCTCTCTCAAAAATAAATAAACATTGAAAAAAAATTAAAAATAGAAGACTCTTTAACGTGATAGACCAATGACTTAAGCTCTCTGTGCCTCTATTTCTTCATTTATAATAAAGGACTAATTATCCCTGGCTTTCTCTCTCACAGGATAATTATGAGAGTTAGAAATATATACAAGAGGGGCGCCTGGGTGGCTTAGTCGGTTAAGCGTCCGACTTTCGCTTGGGTCATGATCTCGCGGTTCGTGGGTTCGAGCCCCGCGTCGGGTCTGTGCTGACTGCCAGCTCAGAGCCTGGAGCCTGTTTCAGTCTGTGACTCCCTCTCTCTCTGACCCTCCCCTGCTCACACTGTCTCTCTCTCTCTCCTAGAAATAAAAAAAAAAAAAAAAAACATAAAAAAAATTAAAAAAAAAAGAAATATATACAAGAATGTGTGTCAAGTGAATGCAAATGTAAGATGCTAATATAATAATAAGGAAATGTACATAGCTCAAATGTATATAGACAGTACTTCGGCCGTAATTGTCAATGAATGGCAAGATCTCTTATTATAATTCTCTACATTTAATTTGCAAAAGGTCAATACTAACTTAAAGATTAAAACACTTGTCATAAATTTTGTGTTACATTAACTTTTTTCTTTGCTTTTACTTCTAACAGAAAAGTGAAAATTATAAATTGTCAGTGTTTATTAAGTGTGCATTTACAGGGTTCATGTAGATTTTGAAGTTAATACATCCTTTAAGATGAATGTGTCTAGGAGCCTTGAGCATTCACACATCAGTGCGGTGAATAATAATATTCTCTATTTGCATAATGCTTTTTCTCTGAGAGCTCAAAGCACTTTACATATTACAAAATTGTGTGAACTAATACCTGTGTATAAACTCAGAAAACTAAAAACAATCAAGCAAAACTGTTAAAAAAGAAAGTGGACTAGGGGTGCCTGGGTGGCTCAGTCGGTTAAGCATCCGACTTCAGCTCAGGTCATGATCTCACGGTTCATGGGTTCGAATCCCCGCACCAGGCTCTGTGCTGACAGCCAGCTCAGAGCCTGGAGCCTATTTCAGATTCTGTGTCTCCCTCTCTCTCTGACTCTCTCCTCTCTCTTTCTCTCTCTCTCCTCTCTCTCTCAGAAATAAATAAAACATTTAAAAAAGTATGCTAACAAAAATATTATAAATTCTCCAGTGATAATGACAGATAACAGATATAAAGTAATTATATAAACCATGGATTACTATTTTGGGGGGGAAGGGATTCTCACATCTTCTTAATATCCATGCAAGTTAGTTATTATTATCCTCATTATCTCCATTCACAGATGAATAAACTAAGACTCTGAGAGGTTGTATGATATGCCCAAGGCCTTCTAACTACTGAACAAAAGTCCTAAATTCAAATCCATAGTTCACTTGGTAGCCCCTATGCATGTGCACAGCTCTGGTAAATCTGTAAAATTACATATGCAATTCTCCAAAGCTATGGTTTCTCGAGTGAAACTACAGTATCATTCAACTTTGTAACTTTGATAGTGAAAATTTCAACAATATTTCAGCAAATATCTCCAAATGCCAGAAGGAAAAGTTGAAATCCATAAAAGTGAATTGATTAGTCACTGTCAAATACCAAGTTTGCAGTAGGGTACCAAAATAGTCTGAGTTCCACCCAGTGATTTTTTTTTTTTTTTGATATTCTGGTAGAAAAAAAATATTTATACCTAGGTGTAAATATAACTTGTATGTCATAAACGCAAAACAACTAACAGTGCAGTTCCACTGAGGCTAGAAAGTATAAGGTACAATGCAACATTTCCCAAATGTAGCAACTTGGAAACGGCAGAATCTCAGGTAAGGCAGGGCTGTGCAGTTGAGGAAAGAAGGAAGGGAAGCAGGGAGGAAAGGAGTGGGGAAAAATACTACATGTGAAAAGGATTATACCTCAGAAGTGATCATATTTCTGGTAACACTCAACCCAAGCCGTATTGTTTCCTGCTTCAAGAATAGGAAAAAAAGTTTCATTTTCTTGGAAAACTATGTAATCCCTTTATAAGTCATTCATAAAAAGAATGGTGCTGAAGCTTCTTGGCCAGCTAACCATATTTGAATTTAAGGGGAAAATATTTTCTGAGTTTGCAGCATTTGTATAAATCTGTGCAATGGTTACTAAGAAGAAGAAATAGTCAGCTTAAAGAAAAATGCAGCTGAAGTCTTGTATATGGGACAGAAAGACTTTTTCATTAAAGAATTTTGAGGACATTCTGACCAAAGCTTCAGGAAATATCCACAATAGTGAATCATGTAAGGAGGTAGCGAGTCTGGCATGGGATCTTGTGATAAACAGAGGGAGCAAAAGGGAAGTACAAACAAAAAAGAGAATGTGAACAATTATCATGAGAAATCAGTTTTAACTGCCATGAGATAGGCCTGATTGTCAATAATAAAACCACACTGTAGTTATGGTTGATTATTATTTGTAATTCTATCTGTTACGATTACAGATGTGTGTATTCATTTCCATAAAACTTGTCTATAGTTCTGTTCCCATTCTCCTGACACTGTTATAAATAACAGTTTTCTCATATATTTTTTTTAAATTTTTTAAATATAATTTATTGTCAAATTAGCTAACATACAGTGTGGAAAGTGTTCTCTTGGTTTGGCAGTAGATTTTTAAGAAGAGATACTAAAACAAGCTAACTCAAATTTTCTTTTTTTATTAAGTTTATTTATTTATTTTGAAATAGAGAGTATGACTGGGGGAAGGGCACATAGAGAGGGAGACAGAGAATCCCAAGCAGGCTTTCTACCCTGTGATGACTGGATGGAGACATCTACCTGATGTTGGATTTGAATTCGTGAACCATAAGATCACAACCTGAACCAAAATCAAAAGTTGGATGGTTAACGAGTTGAGCCATCTAGGCACCGCGCTAACTCAAATATTCAATCAAAACTGGATACCTAAATGAAGAAGGCTTTAGGACTTCATCCCAGTCATAGGTTGGGGTCTCTGGAAACAGATGGTAAGTCAGAGATTGAAGTGCAAGATGCTATAAGGATCAGCACCTGTGAAGGAAGGTGAAAGAACCAGAATTGGGCAGAAAAAGAAGTCAAATAATAAATGCACATGAGATAAAGCCTGGCCAAACAGGGAGTTTGAGGAAGGGATGCCTTAGAATTTTTTTCGAATTGTCAAAATATCTGGGCTTTGCTTCCTCTGCTTCACTCTGTTATGCATGTGAGTGGGGAAGAGTGAGACCTTGGGTAAGGCAGGAATCTTCAGTTGATACAACCACTGCAGGAGTTGACCCTGACCCTGTGCAGCTGGACAGAAAGTCCTTCTTTAAAGGATTCTATAGAGTGCCATGTAATGCTATACTAGAGCCTAAGGCAGAAGGGAAACTTCACAATACTTATCCCATCTTTATTTAAGTGTTAATATTTGAGGAGTGCCTGGGCGGCTCAGTCAGTTAGATGTCCCACTTCGGCTCTGGTCATGATCTCACGGTTCATGAGTTTGAGCCCCCTGTTGGGTGCTGTGCTGACAGCTCAGAACCTGAAGCCTGCTTTGGATTCTGTGTCTCCCTCTCTCTCCACCCCTTCCCTCGCTCACACTCTGTCTTTCAAAAATAAACAGTAAAATTTTTTAAAAAATAAATGTTTATATTTGCTATATCATTAATTTTTGCATTAATTTTGACTGATAGATTGTGTTAAAATACTTACCTTGGTTACCAAGTATTTTTGGCACTCTCTTAGATTTTGCAACTCCCCTCTAAGCCCTGTCTCTTGATTGGTCAAATTACTTAGAGAAATAAATGAAAAAGATCATCTCATGTGCATTCTCTTCCAGAAGGCACTTTGTCTTCCAGAAGCTTTTAGTCCCATAGAGATCTAACCAACAGTTTGTTATAAGAGAAAATGTTGAACAAAAATGCAGAAATAGGCAGTTTATGTCCCATCTCTACTAGCTCGTATAAATCATTGTACTTTCTTTGCAGAGTACCTATGATAACCTATATCTCTACGAGTCATAGCACTTGAGATAATTTAAAAGACATAGTTGGGAGAGGGCAAGATGGCGGAGAAGTAAGGAGCTCCGTACTTGCACTCGCGCCCATACATCACACAGAAAAGATCTGAAGACATTGGAAACCTTACAAAACCTGAGAGA